>NC_043743.1:4016545-4116115 GCF_004337985.1 Pyricularia pennisetigena
GGGGAGGTTTCTGGATGCCAAAAGCTGTAACAGGGGGTACCCTGCACCCAGCGGGCGGGTTGGGGCGTTGAAGCTGTGACTGTGACGTTCGTTCATTCTTCAACAACTTTGCCCCGCATCTACCGACCATCGAGGTACCGTAACTTCTTGCTTTGAAGTAATTACCTAGCTTCCAAGAGGCGGATATGGAGTGAAAGTCCATTCGCCATCTACCAAGACTCGCGCCTGACCAATTGGTACCTGTTAATTCAGGACTGTCTGAAACCTTGTGTTTATCTTTTCCTTTCTCCCAAAAAGAATTGGGTAGCAGTTTTGGACTAGACGACGACGGGTGCGAGCAGTCAGTCAGTCAGTCTTTATTCAACAAGCAATCTCTTCAACTCGGTGTATGACATTGTGAATCAAAACTTTGCCACACACTTTTCTTGCTTTCATCCCGAGAAACAAACCGTTCATCTCGTTGGATGAGTGAAATATTTTTGGCAGCAAAAACACTGCCACACACCTTCGACAACTTTGAGAGTCAATACAGTCACTACTTCCTGAGATACTATATTATTGTCGTCAGCAAAGTCTCAAGTGGCCATTTATCGCCACAATAAGTACAGTCTTTTTACTTGGTCGGGAGAAAGTTCAGCACCGTAAAAAAAAAAAAAGAAAAAAAAAGAAAAGACTGCAGATTCTCCATTTACGTATACTTCTGGTCTGGAATAACAAAGTTCTTTTCAACACTGCAAACCATGGCATCACAGAAACGAGTACAAAAGGTATGAAGACTAGTCTGAATACAAGCAGAAAACAGACCCAGAACCCCGAAGCAGTGATTGCGAACTTGACTTAACCCTGTTCACCTCACTAAACAACAACCTTACTCCAACCCAGGAGCTTGCAGACTGCATGGCCAACCCGCCGTCGGGAATGACTGTCAGCCTCCCGTCGGACGCCGACATCTTCACGTGGCACGTGACGCTGGCCGGTCCTCCCGAAACGATCTACGCGGGCGGGCAGTACGGTTTGGTGGTGAAGCTGCCCGCCGACTACCCATTCAAGGCGCCCATCATCACGTTCGCCACGCGCATCTACCACCCAAACGTGACCAACGACTCGGCCGGCAACATTTGCATCTCGGCCCTCAAGCCCGAGAACTGGAAGCCCGCCAGCAAGCTGCTCGGCGTTCTCGAGGCCGTCAGGAACCTGCTCATCGAGCCCAACCCGGACGACCCGCTCGAGGCTAGGATCGCAGAGGAGTACAAGTCCAACAGGCAGGAGTTTGAAAAGAACGCCAAGAGCTACGTCCAGAGGTACGCAAAGGGCCCGCCGACCTTTGCGAGCCCGCAGACCGAGGTGTCCAAGGAGTCCAAGTGAAGGCCGGGTTTGGTGTTTTATATGGCGCCTGGGCATGTTTGCGCATGGGATGGAGAGAGGGCGAGGCAAAGAGGTGCTGTAATTCGGCGACTTTTATGGTCTTCTACCTAGCGTTGATTTGGCACTTGGGCAATGTTTGCCTGATTCGAGGTGAATGCAGAAACGCGCAAAATAAAATGCGTCTCCTCAACTTTGTATTATTTTACTAAACAAAGAAAGCCAGGCTTCCCCAGTCTCATTATTGCCGGAAAAACACATGTCTCACTGGCCCTCTGTTAACACCCTGGTCCAGTCAAACTTCCTCCACCGCTTTTTGAAGTCGTCCGTCCGGCTATCCGACCTCGACCACCTCGGCTGCTTCTTGATGAGGTCCATGTCCGAATCGAGCATACCGCCGATGATCTCCCGTGCGAACTGATCCCCCCTGGGCCAGCTGGACTCGTCCTCCACGACGTGGCCCAGCCCGCCGTCCAAGTTGAACCAAACGTGGAAGTAGGGCGCCTCCTTGGCGATGCTCCGACGAAAGGCGAGCTTGCCCAGCCCCTCGCGCGCCTTTTTGGCCGTGTCGATGTACTTTTTGTGCTGCGACCACTCCTCGCCCACCGTCAGCATGGCCTCCTTGAAGAAAGCCGGTGCCGTGTCCCCCTGTTCGTAGGGGATGGGCACGGCCACCATGTGCGCGTGTCCGCGGCGGTGCGGAGCCGCCGCGTTCTCGTAAAATAGCACCTCCCGCCCTTGGTCGTGGTACAGGCGCGTGAGGGACTTCATAAAGTTTCGCATCTCCTCCCATTCGTCGTCGTCGCACTCGAGCAGGTTCTGGCGGTGGCTGAGCGGGACCAGGACGGCGCCGCCTTCCGCACCGTTGTTGAGCTCTGGGCCCGGAGCTAGGGTCATGTAGACGCGCGTAGCGAGCGAGACGACGGGGGCGATGGGCAGGTTGCGCGGCGGCTCGCGGTCTTCGTGGTGGCAGAGCGGGCAGCTCTCGAGGATCTTGTTCATGCGCTGGAACTCGCCCACAGCCAGGGCCTTGAGCGCCGCGTCCGATTTGTGTGTGCGCTTGGCCAGCCGCTCTGCGTTCTCCTCCATGTACTCGAGGTCGTTGTCGAACTTGGCGTCGCGCGCGATCCGCTCCGCCATCTTCATGCCGTCGCCACCTGCCTGGCCCTTGGTGCGCTTCTCCTCGCGGACCATATCGTCAATCGTCATGTCGTCGTTGGCGACCAAGGTCCCGCGCTCCCGGCCGCGCTTGGTGTCGAGCGCCTTGGTCTCGGCACGGTGGCCGCCTGCCGCGAGCATGCGGCTATGCGAGGCATCCAGGACGACGGCGCGGTCGTTGGATACGCCCGAGGTGAAGGATGTCATCGCTGCATTGTATTCGGCCTCGAGCTTCTCGGCATCAGGGGCTCGGCGGAGTTTCGCCTTCATCATGGCTGCACGCATCCTATTCAGTGTTGTTTGATCGATGCGCGCGGCGGGTGGGTCGTCTACCACGACGGCCTGCTCTGGTGGAGAGTCCGCAGCGTCTTGGACTTCGCTTGGGCGACTCTCGTCGATATTTCGCTCTTTATACAGCTCCCCGGTAGGACCCTCTTTGCTCTTGTAACCACTGCCATACGTCCTGCGCCTGTCCATCTCAATTCTTTCCTCCCGGGCATCGTCAAATTCGCGAATGCTCCCGAAAGTCTCGGCCCCAACCTCATCCACAGGCCGTCCTGTCCTCTTGGCAGTGTCGTAGACTCCTTTTAGTTTGGTCATGCGCCACTGCGAGCCTTCATCTCCAAATTTGTAGCTGACTTCAGCTTGGGTCGGGACCTGCAGGTCTTCAAAGGCCTTGCCGCTGTTCATTGCAGCTAGCACACCGCTGTTGAGCTCCCGTTCCGAGATGAAACGTTGCTCAGGCTCCTTCTTGACGGGGCCCTTGTCTTTCTGTGGTCGATGGACGTAGTCGACATCAAGGGCTGACGGCGCAGTCATCCAAGAGTCCCTGACAGGCCGAGCCCCAGCTTCGGCGGATGGTGTCTCCTCGTCTGGTAGCGGAAGGTCCTCCTTGGGGTCATGAGATTGGATGTAGCTCGGTTCGCCAAAATCATCACCTCCACGCCCATGTCGACGACTGGGCGAGCCGTGCCTGTGCCTGTGCCTGTGCCTGTGCCTCGAGCTATCCTTGTCGCGGTCATATTCATCCTCGTCCTTTCGGGATCTTTTGTGTCGGTGTCCATGTTCGTCGCGGTCCTGGTCACGTTCACGAGAGTCATGCCTCCTGTGCTTGTGTCTATGTCCGTCCGAGTCGCGATGGTGATCGCGATTTCTCTCACGGTCGCCAGTGCGATCTGAGGACCTGTCGCGTCGATGGTGATGTCGGCGTTTCTCTTTGCGTTCGGCTCTTTCTTGTTCGCGTTCTCTTTCGGCCTTGTCCGCGGCCAATTGCTTCTCAAAATCGTCCAGGCCGTCCATTTTGGGCGGTTGAACTGATTACGATATAGTTCAAAGCCGATATGGCGATTTGAATACTATACTCTCGATAAATCCAGGCTGGTTATATAAATGGTAGTTCTAGAGTGGTGAAGTGCGTGGTCGGAGAGCTTCGTTTTGTTTGTGCAGGGGTGTGATGTCAGTTTTCTCCAGAAATTAAAATAAATACCCCTGTCAATATCCGACTTGGCGCCATCAAACCCATCAGTGGGCGGGGCTAAATTTCTCGCCGCATTCCCCGCCTAACATGTTTCTTTTCAGCACTACTACTACCACATCCCTATTGAGCATTACAGTTTTTGGCAGATCCGGAAGCAGTGCACTTTAAAAAAAAAAATGGCGTCAGAACCGGCCACATCCGCTGCGACCAGCGGCAAGGCTGACAAGCCTGTGGCCATCGTCTGCGTGGGCATGGCAGGTCAGTTGCGCCGCGGCTTTCACTTGTGTTTGCGCAAAGCTAACTCGGGACTTGGTGTCGCGGCAGGCTCCGGCAAGACTACCTTTATGCAGCGCATAAACGCCCACCTTCACGGCAAGAAGGATCCTCCGTACGTCATCAACCTCGATCCAGCTGTGCTCAACGTGCCCTTCGACAGCAACATCGACATTCGCGACTCGGTCAACTACAAGGAGGTCATGAAGCAGTACAACCTCGGACCCAACGGCGGCATCCTCACATCTCTGAACCTTTTCGCGACAAAGGTCGATCAGATATTGAACCTGCTGGAGAAGCGCACAGCCCGAGACACGCCAGAGAACGCCGGTCGCAAGCCCATCGAGCACATCCTGGTCGACACGCCCGGCCAGATCGAGGCCTTTGTGTGGTCGGCCAGCGGCACGATCCTGCTCGAGTCGCTGGCTTCGTCCTTCCCGACCGTGATCGCGTACGTGGTCGACACGCCGCGCACCCGCTCGACCAGCACCTTCATGAGCAACATGCTCTACGCCTGCAGCATCCTGTACAAGACCAAGCTGCCCATGATCCTCGTCTTCAACAAGACGGACGTGCAGGACGCGTCCTTTGCCAAGGAGTGGATGACCGACTTTGACGCCTTTCAGGCCGCGCTGCGCGAGGATGAAGAGCGCAACGCCTTCGGGTCCGCCGAGGGTGAGTCCGGGTCCGGCGGCAGCGGCTACATGAGCAGCCTGCTCAACAGCATGAGCATGATGCTCGACGAGTTCTACGCGCACCTCAACGTCGTGGGCGTCAGCTCCATGACGGGCCACGGCGTCGACGATTTCTTCACGGCCGTCGCCGAAAAGGCGGAAGAGTTCCGTCGCGACTACCAACCCGAGCTGGAGCGGAGGCGGGAGGAGCGCGAGGAGGCAAAGAAGCTCATTCGGGAGCAGGAGCTTGACAAGATGATGAAGGGCATGTCTTTTGCGGGCGACAAGGGAGGGGCTGGTGCTTCCGGCAGCAAGGACGACGAGGAGGACGAGAATCCGGATATTGCTGCGTTGGGGAGGAGGGTTGACGCTATAGACTCGGACGACTCGGTCGCTGATGATGACGAGATGGACGATGAGGGGTTGAAGGCAAGATATGAGGCGGCGCTGAACGATGCGAATGCGTCGATGAACCAGGACGCCAGCTTTGCCAACTACCTGCGGTCTCAGGCCAACCAGCAATGAGGGGGTCAGTGAGCAATGCGTAGGATCAGTGGGTGGTGTTGGGAGGGGGATGGGCATCGGGCATGTACTAGCATCAGGCGGCGTTAAATCAGGGTCATTACTTCGTATTTGTGATACCAAAAGAATTGGATTCTATAGAAAAGACGGGCTGTTTTTTTTTTTTTTTTTTTTTTTTTTTTTTTTTTTTTTTTTTTTTTTTTTTCTGTTCACGGTAGCGGCCGCTGTCTTTGCACATTTTTCCACATGTCCTTCTGCCATTGCCAACTCCAAACTCCATCCATTATCATAACCTGGGCGTGCGATTTCAAGAGTCGCTGCCTTGGATTTAAATTGCATCAGTCCCGCCCATTCACCGTGTCTGTCGACTTTACGCCGTAATGCTAGTCCCAAACCAGTTTGATACAAAAGTATCACTCGAGAGCAAGGGACCATCCATCGCTGTTGAATATGCGGTCATCGCGCCTCGAACTCGATCATGCTGATTACAAACCAATACCTCGTCAGCTACCGTTAACCGTGACCGCTTCCGAGTCATCTACGGAATGTCAGCTATGCGGCGCAAAGCAAAACTCACCGATTCGTTCTGTTCTTGTACAAGACACGGCATCCGCACTCGGTGCACCGGATAGGGTCGCGGCGGTTCATCTCGAATTTGAAGCCGCAGTCGCCGCAGCTGTAGAGGATCGGCTGGCTGGGGGCGGCCGACACGGCGCCACCGCTGGCACCGCCTTGGCTCTGGCTGGCGCCGCCGGTGGGCATTTGGTACTCTTCGCGAGACATGTTTGTCTCTTTTTTTTTTTTTTTTTTTTGGTTGGTTCGGTGTGTGAGTGCGTGCGAAAAGTGCTGAGAATATCGATTATGGTAACGTCATGAAAAAAAAGCGCGTGTTGTGATAAATGACTTGGTTGCGGAGCGCGTCTGCAATCAAAGGGAAGACTGGATGGAGGAGGTGGGGGGGGAAATCAAGGCCGGAAAAATTGGGCGGTGAGATGGCAGAACTTTCTGCGATAGGATGCTTACATCATCGCAGCCTGCAGGGGGAAGCTTTTGGGATGCAGGCGAAGCTAACGCCGGGACCCTAACCCTGCGTCCCCAATGCCTCGGTCCGGCTTGTTTGGACCGCATCGTGAATGAACCTGGAAACTCACTCACAAGGCGCAGTCATTAAGATCAACTGGCAGACCCTGCTTTAGTTTACAACACCCCCTCAAGCGATGTACTATTAATAGTCAAGCTGCTTCCGGGATATCTGCCTATCAGCCAGATCTCAGATCTCTCAGATGATCTTGAATTAATTTCAGTAGAAACCTTCTGAGATGGTGCAACTCTACGAGAGTTGAGAGCTGTCGATTTATTGCAATTGTTTCCCACCAAAAGGGGAGGGACAGAAAAAAAAGAGAGAGAGAGATTTAAAACGTCTCAAGCCCAGACAGGTCAAACCCTTTTAAAGGATGGACAAGCCCGGCAGCAAAGACGAACCTCGGGCGCCGGAGGACGGGCGCTGCCCGTTCTGCAACATCTCGAACCAATACGTGCCGTACGACCCACAAGCGCCGCCACCGGCCAGCTCCGAGGCCATCTCGCCGGCGCGGACGCGGACGGACCCGGACACGTTCCTGCTGCTGTCGACGCCGCTGCTGGTGGCGTTCCTGGACATCATGCCGCTGTCGCGCGGGCACGTGCTGCTGTGCCCGCGGGCGCACCGGCGCAAGCTGACGGCCGTGACGGCGGCCGAGGCGCGCGAGCTGGGCTTCTTTGTGCGCGTGCTGTCCGAGGCCGTCATGCGCGCCACGGGCGTGGCCGACTGGAACGTGGTGCAGAACAACGGCGCCGCCGCCGCCCAGGTCGTGCCGCACATGCACTTCCACATCATCCCCCGGCCCGAGATCCGCGAGCAGGGCCGGTGGAGCGACCGCTTCACCATGTTTGGGAGGGGTCGGCGCTCCGACCTCGACGAGGACGAGGCCGTCGAGCTGGCGGCCAGGATAAGGGAGTGCGTGGCCGAGGTCCTGAGGGAGGACGATCGGCAGGGTGGGCAGGGGTTCAGGTCCAAGTTATGACGGGTGCCTTGCTCTCGCCGAAAAGTTGAAACCCTATCACGACCGTGCCTACGCATCTTTGTCCGAGTACTACATGAAACTCTCTGTTGTGTGTGTATGTATGTATCATGTATCATGTATCCTGTATCACGTATCATGTATCATGTATTTAATAGAATACTGGATTCGGGTTGTGTTTCCAATTCTTTATTTTGTTTTTTTATTATTTACTTGTTTAATCATCCATTACTCAATGTAGCCAACCTCACACGTCAAGGTGCTAATCCTTGAGCCAACACTACAAGCAAACCTACCGACACCAAGTAGCGCGGTTTTCAATCGTCAATTCGTGATACTATATCTCCTGGTCCTGTATCCAAAAAAAAAAAAAAAAGTATATCAAACTCGCTTTCTGATACGACTGCTCATCCGAGCAGATTTACTGTATCTCTGATGCAATCAATCTTTGTGCAATGCTCGAAAAAAAAATGCCCAAAGCTCCCTAAAATGTCCCCAAGAACGCCTCTTTTTCTCAAAAGAAAAGCAAAGTAGAGAGAGAAAAAAAATCCACAGAGAATTAATACTCTTTACTCAATGGCGGCAGCACTGTCCGGGCAGCCCTTAATGGGGTTGATGCTGTGCTCGTCAAAACTGAGCTTGAAGTCGTCGCCCAGCTCCTTGCGGAGGGCTGTCGTGACGGCCTCGAGCACGTTCTTGAAGACGCCAAAGTTGGCCGGGTTCTCCTCGTCGTTGTCGCCGCCCTGGAACACACCGGTGCGCACCAGACACGTGTTCCAGCCGTACATGTTGCCGCCGACAATATCCGAGGCCGGGTTGTCGCCGATCATGTAGATGTTCTCGGGCAGGCGCTCGTCCTCCTCGCCGTAGAGCTGGCCCATCCATGAGGTCAGCACCTCGTCGGCGTACTTGTAGGTTGCCAGCTCGGGCTTGCCGTAGACTGTACGCTCCAGGTCGACGCCGGTCTGTCAGTGTGAGATGAGTTGAGGTTAGCAAACAAAACTCTCGACTTGTACATATTTGTTATGATTGATGATAGATCCATCATCTACTTACCAATGACTTGTACATGGCCTCAAGTCCAATCCTGAAAGCACCTTGGCTCATCCTGGGAATGGGGTGCTCGGTAGGGCAAAGCATGTCGCCCTGCGAGAAGTAGATGGGGATGCGGCGCGACACGGGGTCGTCGCGGCACAGGGTGTGCAGCCTACCATCTTCGGACCTCAGCAGGTCCATGATGATCTGCATGTCGGTGGCGTAGTCGCGCGAGTCGGAGAAGACGAGGATGGCCTCGATGTTGGTCTTGCTAAAATCCCTGGGGCGGGCGTGCTTCCTCTCCTCGTCGGTGAAGACCCTGTAGGGAGCAATGGTGGGGTCCCAGGCGACGATGTCGTTGGGGACAACGACGTCCTTGAAGCCGTAGAGCTCGGCGACGTCGCGGCACTTTGTGCCCTCACCGCCGACAACCAGCACCGTGTTGTAGTAGGCCGCCAGGGCCGACATGGGCGTGTGCGACTGGATGAACTGGGCCGTGTCGACCTTGCTGCCCAGGATCTTGGTCAGCTGGTCGCAGCGGGCCTGCTCGGGCTTGCCGGAGCCGTTGGTCAGGAAGATGTGCGGGATCGGCATGCCGAGCTCGTTGTCACCGTTGAGGATCTCGAGCACGCGCTTGCCCTCGGGAATCAGCCTGTCGCCGTGGACCAGGACACCGTCAATGTCAAAGGCAAAGGCCATGTTCTTGACCTTCTTGACCTTGGCGGCCTGCACGTCCTGGATCTGCGACTGGATGATGTGGCGCGAGGACTGCAGCACAGGCATGGCCGGCCGCGAAGTCTTGGAGCCCTCATCCTCCGACGGCCTGTGGATAGACGACAGCCGCGAGCGCCTGTGGATGCGCGGGATGGGGAGCGAAGTCCCAAAGGAGTTGCGGGAGCCGCGGCGGTCGCGCATCGACGGCGACATGGACAGGTTGTGCATGTACTTCTCTGCGTCCGAAACCGAGGGCCGAGTGGCCGGCACCTCGATGGGGTCTGACGACTCCTCTCCGATGCCGTCAGGGCCAGGGATGGGGAGGCTTGTGCGGGGAGACAGGGCGTCTTCGAGCACAGCGCCGCTCTTCACGGGATGAGCAGCTCCGTTGCCGTTAGTGTGTCCATTGGTGCCGTTAGTCTTGGTGGGAGGGCCTGTGGGGTTGGGGTCGACACCAAAGTCGACATCTGCAAAGGTAGGCATGCTGAGTGGGTTTTTGTGTGAATATGCCTAGATGTTGTTGTATGTATGTGTGAGATGATGAGCTGTTACAAAGGAACGAACGAAAATCATGTAACAGACTTTTGAGCAGGAAGAATGACAATCAAGGTAAGAAAAGAGAGCGAGGTGCACACTCGATATGAGTCCGATATCAACCTTTATACTCTGTCAGTTTTGACGTCAGGCACTACCGTGCAAATTCACATGTAAGGCAGGAGGTAGTCAGATAACGCCATGGACCCCAGCATAAACACGTAATAGGAGGGGCCAACTTTTTTTTTTTCTTTGAAAAAAAGGACCCTTTTCGTTGGGGTCCTTCGTTTCACTCTCTGCAGTCTAAACTCCATGATCTTCCATATCGATACTGTTCCCTTACGTAGGACGTGTACAGTACTCTGCTGGCTCTGGCCGCCAGTGTTTGATCGGTTGGTGGTGTAAGTGGCTACACGCAGGGAGGTACGTAGCAGGTGGTAGAACTATCCATCTCCACCCTGTCAATGTCGTTTACACCCATCCCCGCCGCGTTCGATAATGGGCCGGAAAAGGCCCGGTTTAGACGGGCCTCACCGACTCAGTTATCGTCATGTCGAACAAAGCACGACGTCATTGTAAATTCACACCGAGTGCTTGGAAAACGCAGTGTCGAGCAATAAAAGCAAGCTACTCGGTTTTCCATGTAAAAATTGGGTCCAAAAGAGAGGGTTCCTGCTTTGATCGCCTCAACTGAAACTGCTTCGTTTCCGGGTCCAGCCGCAGGAGTGTGTGCGAGTCCACGTCACCATGGATCCCGAGTTAAAAAAAATCTTCCTCGGAGATCTCAGGGTCGAAAAGGTTACTCTGTTGGTTACTGTACTGTTGAGTACATTGCAGGACCCATATCGGGGCGCAATTACCGCAGTGATGCTTGTATTCTCGCATGATGCGAGTAGAAAAGTCTAAGCAAAAAAAAAAAAAAAAAAAAAAAAAAAAAAAAATTCAGCACAAGGAAGAATAAAAATCTAGACCCAGTAAAAAGTCTGAGCTGGTTGGACAAAGCATTGCCAAATGGACAGATAAGGATGGTCATTATCTTGCTTTGAGCTTTGGACAGTTACCGCACAGTGTCCAAGTCTAATCAGGGCCCTCACCTTTTTCCGGTCAGTCTCGAAGGGTCCCGGAGGTGCGGCTCCGCAAAACCGGGGCCAACTGCCGCGCCAAGTGGGCCGGGTCGCCGACAAGGCCGGGTTTTCGCCTGGTAGGGCCAGGCACGACATTGGAACGCATGACATCATTGGATGGATACCGTCCCACGGGCCATCTTGGCCGTTGTTCTTTCATCCAATTAATAAGGTTCTTCCCTGGTGTGTTGCAAAGCAGACAGCAACGAAAAAAAGAAAAAAAAAAAAACTCTGCACATGTCGTCTCATCCCTCGCTTATCGCTAATAATAAAGTGATTAGATAAAACCCACTCTTTTGCTTTGCCACGAACGAAAAAAGTTTTTTTTTTTTTTTCTTCAGTCTTCTTTTCAGCCGCTTCTAATCTTGGATCCACATATCACTCGACTTTTGCCTTGGCCACTGAAGCTATACCGAGTCAGCTTCACATGTCATCACCAATGGATTGACGGTATCCCGGTGTCAAGGTCCATATTGACCATGAAGCGTGTCCTGTACAGTACGTAACTACGTAACGCAGGTACGTAGGGGTTAGCTGGGCAAGCTGGGGCGTGTGTGATGGGTTTTGTCCTGCATTTCTGTTACCCAACAACGACTCGAAGGATTATGACAGTACAAGTACCTAAGAGGGTGTGAAGAAAGGGGAAAAGGACCATGCCTCAATGACGTCAGAATGGCCGCTTAGATTTGGTGGATTCACATCAGCAGCGGGGGGTTTTGATTGCTGTCGGTGGTATCCTTGTGTGGCTCGCACGAATCGAGCTTCTCTTGTTTTTAGACAAAGTTGCTTGTGCATCTTGTGCTATACCGCCAACATAATCCAAACTCATCTTATATCCCAGAAGAAAAGAAGAAAAAAGAAAGATAACAGTAGAAGAGGAAGAATACACTCACTCACTCACACTCATATCTCACCCTCATCACCATCACCACAATGCCGGCAACCTTAGCCAACAAGACCTTCAAGCTCAACAACGGCGTCGAGATCCCCGCCGTGGGATTCGGCACCTTTGCTGCCGAGGGCCAGCCGGGCCAAACGTACAAAGCAACCAAGGCGGCACTCGACGCCGGCTACCGCCACCTCGACTGCGCGTGGTTCTATCAGAACGAGGACGAGATCGGCGACGCCATCGCCGACTTTCTCAAGGAGAACCCGTCGTTGAAGCGCGAGGACCTCTTCATCTGCACAAAGGTCTGGAACCACATGCACGCGCCCGAGGACGTCAAGTGGTCGCTCGAAAACTCCCTCAAGGCGCTGAAGCTCGACTACGTCGACCTGTTCCTGGTGCACTGGCCCATCGCCGCCGAGCGCACCGAGGACCGCCAGGTCAAGCTCGGCCCGGACGGCAAGTACGTCATCAACAAGGAGCTGACCGAGAATCCGGAGCCGACATGGCGGGCCATGGAGGAGCTGTATGATGCCAAGAAGGCGCGCGCCATCGGCGTGTCCAACTGGACCATCCCCCTCCTCAAGAAGCTCTTGGCCATCGCAAAGGTCAAGCCGGCCGTCAACCAGATCGAGATCCACCCTTACCTGCCCAACGAGGAACTCGTGCGCTTCTGTCTTGACAACGACATCCTGCCGGCCGCCTACTCGCCGCTCGGCTCGCAGGACCAGGTGCCCACGACCGGCGAGCGCGTGCGCGACGACCCGGGCCTGAACACCGTGGCCAGCCTCAGCAACCTCACGCTCGCGCAGGCGCTGCTCGGCTGGGGCATCAAGCGGGGTTACGTCGTGCTGCCCAAGAGCTCGACCCCGTCGAGGATCAAATCCAACCTTGAAGTGCCCGACCTGTCGGACGCCGACTATGAGGGCATTTGGAGGGTCGCAAACAATCGCAAACCCACGAGGTTTGTTGACATGAAGGACACTTTTGGCTACGATCTCTGGAATGAAAGCCAGTAGATTGCATGAATTGAATCGTGAGCGACATTCTAATTTTTTTTTTCTTTTGTTCAAACCAGCGTGGGGAATATCATTGGAATTAGAGGATAAAATAGGTATCTTGGGAGCGATATGTATCTGTTTGCAGCATGTCCGATTCAATCCGACTTGACGAACTGGTAATGGTCATTGATTTCCGCCAGATCATACTCCTTGGTTATGTGCTTCCATTCTCCATCTTCGAGCTTGGTTTCCCAGTTCGCTTTGAGCTTCTCGTCAAGATTGTCGGGAAGTGTGATTTTCACGTTGCGCAGCCTGCGATTTTCAGGCAGGACGGGCAGCTTCAGAAGTTCTTCTTCAGACGGCAAGGGATTCAGGGCAGCTAGTTTCCTGAGGTCCTCGTCCTCCTGGGGATTCGCAAAGAAGTTGCTCTCCTCAACCTTTACAACGTCGGCCGCGATACCAGCAGCAATCCTCGCGTCCCAAAAGCCCTCATTGTGGCCGGCTACACGCATAAGCTTGATGGCCTGGTGTCGTATTCGACGGATGCGGCATCTGATCGCCGTGTAGTACAGGGGTGCGAGCCATCCAATGTCGACGTGCGACACTCCATACGTGTGCTTTGGGAGGAAAGTATAGCAGACGTTCACCATCTCGCGCGAGTCGTCGATGATGGTCATGAAGTGCTTCGTGAGCGCGTCATAACTCATTTCGCTGTGGGGCCCCACGCACGTTGTCACCATCATGACTCCCATGGCATGAAAGGAATGCAACACAGTGGCAGCGATGCGTTCTTTAATGTTGTAGACGCCAATGCACTCCTTTTCATATGTGACGAAGGCTTTGTGCCATATCTCCAGCTCGGCCAGGATAAGCTTCTGTTCGGCAAGCTGCTTGGTGGTGCTCTCCTCGCGGCCATCCCGGTCGGCCTGCAGGCATATGATGTTGTTCACCAGACGATCAATGTGCAGTCTTGCCTGGGCGACTGATTCATATGAATGTGTGGGTAGCTGTGGACTCAGGGTCCGGGGCACCACCTGGTGGGGATTGCTTGTCCCACCAAGCATCGTAGCCTGCAGGTTGAGGCGGGCAAACGTGTCGACGAGCCAATCGTCGATAACCTCGCGATGCTGCTTCGGTCCTACTTCCAAGGTCATGGAATCTTTGCGCCTTGGCCCTGCCGCGCGCGAGGGCTGCATCTGGTTCAAGAGACGCAAGCCATTCTGCAGGTGCTTGTATGCGGTGCGATAGTTGCCGCGGAGGTTCTCGAGGCAAACAAAGACGGCGCAGGTAATCAGCGTAACGCGGACAGCGGGCTTGCTACCGCTTCCAGACACTGGCTGTCGGTTGAGATGCCTGATGGATTTGTTGTACTGCTCGAGCGTGAACCGCTCCAGGCCGTCAGGGGTGTCGAGGGACGGGATGCGGTTAGCATTGCCGAGTGCGGCGGCGGCAGCTGTGAACCGTGCTTGGTGTGCAGTGCTGATAGCCAATGCAGCGTGCAAAACAGCTGGCTCGCTCGCAGTGGCTTGAATCAAGAGATTGTCCCAGAAGTTCCAGTCAAAAGGTCCCATGAGTTTCGCCCTTGCCCGCTCCTTGAACCAGTCTAGGTAGCGGTACTCGGCCTCGGTGACTGTTTGCCTCCGAGGCTCGGTCGCTTGGGACAAGGTCACGGCATTGGCGTTGACGTTGACGCTAGCGCTGGTAGCAGCAGCAGCAGCAGCAGGACTGTAGACTTGACTGCCGCCACCCCAGATGCCGTAGCCCTCGCACACCCGACGCGAAGACACACATCGTTGGCAGGCGGGCCGACCCTCGTCACACTTGATTCTCCGCAATCTAGCGTTGCGCATCCATCCGTTGGTTCAGTGCACCTTGTAAGGGTCCATGGAGCATTACTCACTTGCATGTGCGGCACCCTGACTTGACCTTGGTATGTCGTTTGGCTTGCGGCTGCGCGCCGCGTGTGTTGGATGGATCCGATGGGGCCGACATTTCCCTATCTCATTTCCATTGCTGCGGGTGATCCTTTCAGGTAGAAAATTCATGTTCGGTTAAAAGAGCGAGGTTGTTCGGCTTTTGACGAGTGGGCCATCTCGGTTTTTCCGCTTCGTGGTTGATTGAGCAACAAGACCCTTGCATGATTACGTTGGTAGTAGCCGCTTGGCAGATACCAGACCCTTGAATGCCGGAGACACAGGAGAGTCGAGGGATTTGGGGGAGAAAATTCAAGCTCATGTTGCATCGAGACGTGGGAGGCACGCTTATCTTTGTAAAACCGGCCAACCGTGCTTGCCAATACTCATCAGTTGCGCCCACTTTGTGTCCCTCTTTCTCAAATGGTGAATTGTCATCACACCGTCTCCACTTTCTCTTTTTGCCTCTCCCAGAAAGGCAACTGCATGGTTTTGAGCATGGGTCGGCAATGGGGACAAGAACAGGTTGCGCATGAGCAAGTTAAGGACATTTGGCGATACTCGGGAAATATCTATTCCAGTCGAGCGATGACATGCCGCGTCGTTTGGAACTCGCATAAAACCATTCTCGGCTTGTCAAATCGCACACACAGATTCACGGGGTAGCTGCCTTGCTGCATGCTCGTGATGGTGATGGATGCACATCTTGTGCTACTGGTTGAATCCTTCCAGTTGTATATCCATGGCACCAAATTCTTGTCTTACTAAACTAGGTAGGCAAGGATCAACAAACGTCGGCCCTAGGCGTCTCCAGCTTTACCGGCTATTGAAGCGTGACAAGACGAGATGCCAACGACTAAAAGCCTTGGCAGCCCGAAGCCAGGTGATTTTTATATATTATACTCGCTCTAATTCTTAGGCAAAATGCAACCAACTGCCCGTTCCCAAAATAGCACCCTACAACCGGTCGTTTGCCTCACTCATGGCTGGAGTTGGGCTTATTGCGTACACACCTTTTGCTCGCAGAACTAAAGCAATATTTCAATACGGAGAAACAAGAGTTACATGCCCAGAGTCTCCTCCCTTTGGTACACCGAGACACATAGCTCGCCTGATGACAATCTGTATGACCGGCAAAACAGATCTAGAGGACGGATTGTAGGACCAGCTGCAGATATGTCGTTGGTGCTGTGACCACTAATATGATTAGATTACCTATATAATTGCCCCGATTACCCCCTGTGCTCAGGCATTCTCATCATGGTGCTGACGCAGGTTCACCTTGAGATTCCATGCTTCATTTCACATCATGGGATGCACACAAGCACTCAAAACCCTGACACTCCTTGCCGCGATTGGCTTCAGCGTCGTCACGGGACACGTAACGGTCCTGCCCGGTGGAGAAGCCAAGCCATACATTGGTTCTAATGTCATCCTTTCCCGCGAGGACTTTTTCCTGCAGAGCGCTGAACGGGACTTTGTCAACTTCAATGGCTCCATCATCCTCTCCTCGTACGACAGCGCCAGCTTCTCGGTTGAAGAGGGCTTGCGCTCCTCGTCGGACAGTTTCGTCCGAGGCGCCATCCAGGCATGGGGCGAACACCTTCACCTCGTCGTCAGGCCCGAAGAGGTGTGGTTCACAATCCTGACCCAGATGAACTTTTTCATGAACGCCCATGCCGAATCGCTACGGGATCTCTTTGTCAGTCACCAAGGAAAGGAGGTCATTCTCGTCGAGGACTGGACCTGGGAGGCCGTCATCGTCCGCTTCCAGGATGAGATCCAGAAGCGCGTCAAGACGGATTGGCTCCAGGGTTGGATCATGCCCAACTTCACCACCACGACCGACTCGGACCGCATGACGGCCAACGTGCTCATGATGGGCCTGACCCAGGCCTACTTCAAGTTCGAGGGCGGGATCGTCTGCGGGCTCCCCTCCGTCACTCTGCTGGGTGACAGGCGCGACTGGGAAGCCCTCGTGGCCAAGCTCGACCGCCTCGCCGCTTTTGGCGAGGACCCAGCCGCGTATGGTGCGCGCCTGCGACCGATCCTGACTCGCTTCGTGTCGACCTTTGACGCGCCGGACTCGTCCGACACGATCCAGTTCTGGAACGACATCGTAACTGCCCGCCAGGGCACAGTGTGCGGCCAACCCCCTTACTACATCTCCGGCTGGATCACTGGCTTCCACTACTGGGACGACAAGGGTCGCAACTTTGCCCGGCGCAACGGCGCCCTCACGATGGACAACGTCACGTACGCAGAAGTCGATCTGCGTCAGCTGCCGGTCGGGTACGCCAAGGTCCCATTTACCATGCACGACTACCCCAGCCCTGGGGTCAAGACGGAGGCCATGCTGATGGCGGGCACGCTGGGCAAGAAGGTTGTTTCGGGGACGCCGGACGGGTACGCCGGAGCGCTGGAGAGGGCCGGAGTCGCCGGACAGGAGGACCCGGTCGGCGGGGCGTCCGTCCACCACACGCTGCAACCGCTTTCGGGTTGGGCTCTGTATGGTCCCGTGGACACCAACGCCACTGTGCGGTATATTGAGGAGTGGGAGCTGGTGAATCTCACTTCTAGTGTTCGAGCGAATTTCGTCCAGGACCAATGCGGTGCGAGGCTGTGAGGCAGATGGCTGTGGTTGGATTTGAGGGGCTTGGAGGGTCACGAGGGTGCACAGGGGCTCTTCCGGCTCCGGGAAATCTTGACCCCTGTACTAGTCCTTTTCAAATCAAGATATTGCAAAGTTTTATTTCAGACACATTCAGCTCTTGCCGGTGAGCCTCAAGATCACAAGTGTATAAATTATTAAATTGTTACCTCGTTTAACGTTTGTACAGCTGCCGCTCTCAACTGCTGTTGCACTACACCGCCACAAGACGAAAGCTCCCGTCAATGACTAATGCCAGTCACTTCGGTAAATATAGCCTGTAACAACTGCTACGCAAAGTAATACTTATTATGTTCTGCTTGAAATATAGTCTAATTCTAGATACTCTCTTGCTTGTTCAAACTTCAAAGGAGCTTTAACCTCTATGAGTAGCAAACGATTGCTTCTAATTGTATATTTTTGCATACTAATTTAGTCAGCGATTGTCAACCTTGCTTGCTACATGAGGAGGGATACAGTAATAGCCAGTTTAATCTAAGAATGTCTATTTTAATCAACCACTTTAGCATCTTTGAATGGCAAATAAATGCAAACCAATCTAGGATCTTGGGCTGGAAGAAATGACTGAGAGTTGGCCGCATTTTTAAAAGCCTAACTAAGTATATTAACTGGAAACAATGGATAATTAATTTATACAAGTTTAATTTGTTAGTTTTTATAAATCTCATCCACCCGTAGGAATTGGAAGTTGAAACGAATCCCGGCCCAAGTGCGATATTCATTATTCTTTCAACAAGGTTTTGCCTCATGTAACTTGGAAAGAACCTTGTTAAGGTTTATTTTTAAACTTGTGTTTACTTACCATGTCTTAAGCTGGCCTTATTGCATTCATATCCATTTGCAATTCCAAAAACCCAAAAGGCTACGAAAGCTTGCTCCCAGGAATGCCCTGCAACTTGCGAAAAAAAGGAAAAGAAGAAAAAGAAGGCAATGCCCTGTTACGACTGAGTATGATGATCTTGACTGCACCGCTACCTAGCGGACAAAAGGGGAAGAAAAAAACATGAAAAACAAAAATAAAACTAGAAATCCTGCCGCATTAGTCAGTCAATGCTATAAAAATATTTGGGAACCAACAAATATCAGCAAAGGTACTCGCCATCACTATGAACGTATGAGAGACAAACAATATTGGAAAGGCTATTTTGGTTTATTTTGCTAAAGAAAAGGTCTTTCAAGGGTAATGCAGGCTTTGCCCAAGTCAATGAAGCAATGGGCTTAATATGTTTTATGTTGGTTTTTAATCAAAACCAGGTAGAAATTAGCCTTGCAGAAAGTGGGATGTCTTTGAACACAATCCTAGCTACTGTGTAATTAGCCATAAAAGCCTAGGTAGCCACCCACTTACTTGGACCGTTTTGCGAACTGTTGTGGTATTTTCACAGGATTGCGGTTCTCCAATTCTAAATCTACTTCAAGATGTGCCCTTGTTGATGAACCATTGACAGATTGTGATATCATGCTCCTTGAAACCATTCCCTCTTCTGGCTGTTCCCGCATCGTCGACTTTGTTAGTCCAAACCGCCTCCATCTGGAAAGTTGTCAGGGTTATGTTATCGGAATAGATAGTCGAGTTAGTTGCAGTTGTGACGTTGAACTCATAGATGAAGGCTCTTCCACTGCACCCGTGCCTGCTGTAGGAGTAAAGCCCATTTAAGATGTGATGCTATTCCCTCAGACTTATTCATCAAATCTCAAACTTGCCTTATTGAATTAGCGTTCGTTTACAGTTCCAAAGCCTCAGACTGAAAGCCACTTTTCAATCAACCTTTTGTTTTATACAAATGCAGTTTATATCCACCCTCATTGTTGCACTTTTGGCCCCCGGCACTATTGCCGCTGGCAATAGTCAAGTGGATTCCAATGGCGTGCCGCGTCCAACCATTCGATCTGAAGACACACCCTCCGGTCGTGAACAGAGCCGCATCCCCTGCTGACCACTGACCAGGGATCTTGTTGGGATGGTACGAGTAGTAGCTTTCAAATCAACAAAGCAGGAGGAAGAGTGGCAAGAGTCACTTGATTAGATTTCGCAGTATAGTTTCGGGCATAGTTCCCCGGCAGAGACGCGACAGTCATTAGTCGGCAATGCCCAAATGTTTCATGTCCTCCACGCCACCGGAAACCCCCCGGGACTCGCGCTGCTGGGCTCCTGTCCGTTACAGCCCCTTTTCTCCTCTGCCGTCATGACAAACTCGACCCGCTTCGCAGAGAAGAACTGGTCAAAGTTGATCCGACACCGACCCATCGACCTGCCGTCCAGCTTGAGATCCTCAACGAAAGCTCTCCCGCCGACTGGGAGCTTGCTGCTCGCGACGGTGGCGGCGTCGTACCCCGTCACGGTGACGTGCACGTCGCCCAGCAGCTCGTTGTGGACCGTGTAGCCCGGCAGGAACGGCGACAGGATCAGCATCTCGGCCGAGCCCGGCACGGGGTAGAAGCCGAGCATGTACCAGACCACGAGGCTCGACATGGCGGCGTTGTCGTCGTTGCCCGGCGACCCTCCCCTGGTCAGGTTGAAGTTGTCGAGCACGATGCGGCGCGACTCCCGCACCGAGCTCCCCGGCAGGCCGACGTGGTGGTAGAGCGACGGGGTCTGGAAGCTGGGCTCGTTGCCCACGACGTTGTAGCCCCTCTGGAAGAAGTGGCGCAGGCGGGCGGCGAAGGTGTCGTTGCCGCCCAACAGCTTGACGAGGCCGGCGCCGTCGTGCGGCGCGTAGAAGCTGTACTCCCACGACGAGCTCTCGTGGCCGCCGTAGACGTTGGTGGCCTGCAGGCTGCAGGGCCGCGTGGTGTTCCTGTCGAGCGGCGAGCAGTCGACCGGGTCGGACGGCGGGAAGGTGCCGTTGGGGAAGCGCCGGGCCACGAACCCCCTGTACCCGTCCGACTCGAGCTGCATGTTGTAGTTGGTGCCGTACTTGAGGCTGCGGTCCAGCAGCGGCCGCCACACGTCGGCCGGCTTGCCTAGCGCCTGCGCCGCCATGGCCGCCGTGAAGTCGCCAAACGAGTACTCGAGCCCGCGGCTGAACTCGCGCGTGTGCTGGCCGACCGCCGTGCTCTCGAGGAACCCGTAGGGGATGTAGCCGAGCCTGTTGTAGGCCTCGTTGTTGCGGCCCTCGTAGTCCCAGTTGGGCGGCGTGGCGCCGACGTCGTGCTCCAGCGCGGCCCAGTAGTCGTCCATGTCGACGCCCAGCTCGCCCGCGCGCCCGGCGTACTTGACGACGAAGTCGGCCACGATGGGCACGCCGTTGTTGGCGCCCTGCACCCAGCCCTTGACGTTGTTGGCGCGGCACTCGGGCAGCCAGCCCTCGCGCCTGAAGCCGTCGACGTACGAGTCGGTGATCTGCGCCATCTCGCGCGGCGACGTCAGCGCCATGAGCGGGAACAGCGTCCGGAACGTGTCCCAGCTGCAGTAGAGGCCGTCAAAGTAGGGGTGTGCCGACTCGGTGTACGGCGGCGGCGCGTCGCCCGTCGCGTTGTTGGGCGACAGGAACGTGCGGTACAGGTTCGTGTAGAAGAGCTGTCGGATGTAGTCGGGCGTGCCGTCGGCGAGCTCGATGCGCCGCAGCTTGGCCTCCCAGAGCGCGTTGCTGTCGCCCACGACCTTGTCAAAGTCGTGGGGCGACGGGATTTGTTGGTCCATGTTTCGGCACGCCTTCTCGGCCGAGACGAAGGACACGCCCCGACGCACCACGATGGTGCCGGTGCTGTTTCCAAAGCGCACGATGGCGCCGGCGTTTGTCGGCTGCGTGAGGGCCGCGTTCCGCCGACGCTCCGCCCTCCCCCCAAAATCCCACGAGTCGCTGTCGTTCCGCCGGGCGTCCCAACCTTCTGGGTTGGCGCCCCAAAACGCGTGCTCCGTCACCTTGCCCGAGGCCGAGAGGTCGACGCACTGAAACGCCGCGTACCGGAACACGCTGGGCCCGAAGCTGCTGAGCCACGTGCCGTTCATGAGGATCCTCTGCGCCGGCCAGTCGGCGTGCATCTGGCCGTAGTTGAACGAGTGCGCGCCGTCCGTGGTCCAGTCGAGAACCAGCGTCGGCTGCACGCCGCCAGGGAAGGTGTAGCGCTCCAGCGAGGCCGCACTGGTGGATGCCGCCTCCATCAGAACCCCGTTCGAAAGGGGCGTGCTGAAGTAGCCGGGAAACCCCTGGTCCTTGGCGCCGTCGCCGTCCCGCCGCAGTCCTCGCTTCCCCTCGATGGTCGGACAAGAGTCGAAGCGCCCGCAGACGACCGGCATGATGCTGAACTGCCCGTAGCTGCCGTCCGCGCTTCCAGTGCCCGAGTCGTGAAGCGGAGACATGCCCTTGATCATCTCCTTGGACTCGGATACGTACCCAGCTGGTGCATAGCCGTCCACGTTGATGGTAACCTTGGCCATGCCGAATGGGACCGACGCCCCCGCGAATACATTGCCAGGGTCGCTGTTTTGCGCCGTGCCTGCGAACACGCTGACCAGCTTAGTCAAAGGGCCGGGCGACACCATAGCCGATGCTGCCGTGACGGCCAAGGCCGACAAGACCGTCTTTATCCGGTCGTTGTGCATGGCGTGGTGCTTGGTCTACACGTTTTTTTTTTCTCTCTTCTTTTTTTTTTTCTTAGGTGTGCAGCGTTGACCTTTGCTTCCCCCTCCCCGGGTATGTGACCGCGGTCAAAGCTGCAGAGGAGAAAGAGAGGACAATAAGATGGGACCAAACCGGACAAAGGCGTCCTCTTGAGCCGTTTTATGATCATGACGTCGCTGAACCATCCGGTAGGCAAATCTGCACCTACTACGGCGCATTTCGGCATTAAAGTTTGATATGGGAGAGAGACTTACTTGGCATAACGAATCAACGACGCACTTGCGTGTTCTTGTTGATTTCCGTTGGTGCCGTAACACGCCATGAGTAGTATGTAGTAGTATCTATTCGGCCTCCGTTTCTCCCCCCGCACAATTTGGACGAACATCCCATCGTATGCCGTCCTTACCCCTGCATGGCGAAAGCTTGTTTTATAAAAGTCGGATTTACAAAGTGAGATGGATGATTTGAATTGAATCATGGCAAGGTCTCGTCTGCTTCTTACTGCCAAAGAACTCAGGGGCAGGTTTGGGTGGGTATTAGAGGGACGCTTCGTTGTAAATAAGTTCTTGTCTTGTATGCTAGCATCCATTGTGATTTGTTTCTGCAGCAAGCTGAAGCCGTAACTAGAACAGACGAAATAAAAAGATTCCTGACAAAGATATACTTTTGGTCCGTCTATCTCAGACGACGGGCCAGACCACGGCCCAAACAACCTCCCGACTGAAGCTATACTTTTCTTTCCCCTCCCGATTCCTTGGCCCGTGACACCAGCCGAGTGGATGAGAGTAGCAAAAGGCAATATGGCATATGAGTTTTGCCCATGTCAATTTATTCTGACCGAGAATCGACCCATGCGGCATAATCACCATTCCCAAATGTTTGGGCCAAATATCTTGGGGCATTAGACTATAAAATTTGTGTAAAGAATAAGAGCAAGGAACAACAACACAATGTGGCAGCGTTAGTTTGTGGCTCATGGACCTCGGCAGCTTTGGGAAGTATTACCTTGTTTAGCGTCTGAGTACTGTCAAGGCTATATGTGAAATAGCAAAAAAAAAAAAAAAAAAAAAAAAAAAAAAAAAAAAAAAGATTCCCCAAAGGTACCCCAGAGGAACCCAAGCTTTACTACTGCCTGCGGCAGTGCTTGTCGAGTCAGTAAGTGCTTGTATCGCGCGTGGCGTTCCCAGCTGTGAAATTTCCTAGTGAGCCGAGTTAAGCACCTGACGGTAGCTGGCAAGGTAAATCATTACTAAATATGCAATTGGTGTTATGACTGTAGCTAGTATCGAACAAGTCAACACTAGTCTTACTGTGATCCACGTACCTTATACTGCCGTAGGACCTCAGAGAAGTGCTCCATTTGGAATATTTGGAATCGGCCCACAAACTCTCAGTGCAGGATTCAACAAAGGCGGACTGCAATCAAATACTTCTTGGTATCATTACAATTACGACCAAACGGAGAGAAAGCGGGTGCAAACAAACACTCGTCAATGAAACACTCAACCCGCCCCAGCAGCAATCTCCTCCTCCTCGTCTTCCCACTCCCCATCCTCTTCCGCCTTCTCATTGACGAGCGTCTCAGCGTCACCTGCAATCCCTTCACTGTCAAACTCGTAGTCATCGCTGTCATAGTCGACATCCATCTCGTCCTCGTCATCCTCGGCATTATCACCCGACTTCTTGCCGCTCTTCTTCTGCTCCTCCTTTTCTTTCCGCTTGCGCTCGACATTCTCCTTTTGTATCTTTTTCCTCGCTTCCTTCTCCCGCTGCTTTTGCTCCCACTTCTTCTCCATCTCCTTGATCTCCTCCTTGGACTTGTGGATGTATTCATGCCACATGACCTTGCCTGCACAGACACCCTCCTCGACCTTGAGGAGTCGTAACCTCATGCGCGGGCCGAGCTCCGCCAGCTTCACGGCACGCTTCTCGACGTTTTGCTGCTCGGTCCCGGCCTGGCTCCCCTCGTCGCCGTTCTCCGCCTCCCTCAGCGCCGCACGAGCTTTCGCATTGAGGACCTTGCGCGACGTGGGCTCCAGTACCTCAACCTCGGCGTCCGTCTCGGCCTCGCTCCCGCTGGTGCCGCCATCAGTCATGTACCCTGAGCCATCCTCACCGCCGATCATGTAGTCGGCGATGTCCTGCAGCTTGTTGAGGTTTGGCAGCCCGCCCTTTTTGCCCGTCTTGCCGCTCAGCAGCTTCTCGGCCGCGTTGAGCCGCTTCAGCGGTTTCGAGATGCCGGTCGGCTTGGTTGTGATGGCGTAGTGCCTGAAGTCGATTATGAAGCTGCCATCTTCCTCCTTGGATTGCTCACGGTTCATGAGCAGTACCCTACGTATCGACTTGAGCGACGTTTTCTGGGGATTGATGGGAGCGAAGAGAGACTGAAATACAGTCGTCGTTAGGGATTCGAGGTGCTTGGGCGTTTTGGATGGAGCTTCGGACGATGAGCTCGAGAAGTTGTTCATGACGAGCTGATTACGAAGGTCAAGTTAGAACAGATTCCAGACATCTAGACTAGTGTTGTCGATGCTTACCAGTGGAGACGTAACAAACTCCTTGCCCTGCCCCTTGGGCCGCCTCTGAGCCTTTTGCACATCCTTTGTGAGGGAGTACTTCTCAACCCGAAAATGCAGTGTCGGTCCACGAGGGGTGAGAGCCACCCTCAAGTTCACGTTGCCAGACTCTGAACGGGAAAACAAGAGCAGATGTGTGACACCGAGAGGTCCACACATGACCAGATAATCCTTCAGCTTGTTGGCCCTCCTCTCCTTGAGCCGGCTAGCGGTGCCGGGCTCCATGACGCGACGCACATCCGTGGCCAATTGGCTGACGCTGGAGCCGACCTCGCCGGCGCCGATGCGAATGACCATGCTCTTGGGGTCGCGAATTGAGGCATTGCCGGTGTTTATTGGACCCTTTGCCTGATTGGGGTTCTTTGCACCAGCGTGCGTTCTTCGTTTTGCCCGACTGCGCGCCATGTTGAATGTTTTGGGGCCTGTACACTAAGAAGACAATGTACAGTAAGGTGTTGTTGCTGGACGGCGCGGAGCTTGAAGGCGGCGACGAAGGTCCTGCCGCAAGAAAAAAAAAAACTTTGGCGGGGCGGTAAACCGGGAGCAGGGATTACGATAAGAAAGGATAAGAAATTTTAACCCCAGCTGCCGAGAACTGATTGCAGACTCATAGCTAAATTCAGGTTGCGGAAGTGTTTTCCACTTAAATACCAAGGCATTATCTCGTTTGATTCGTCAAACGCCAAGCTTAGCGGCGCAAAAGTCACCGACCCCACACTTGTTTTTTCCCTGCATCGCAAAATTTAGAATTTCTTCACGGCCGCCCGCACTGAGGTGCGGTCTCAAACTCCGACAATCTCGTCGCGGAAATCCCCCTCGCGCCAACAATAATGTCTTCGGCAAAACGTGTCAAGTTGTCTCACTCCAAGGCTCCGGGGCCTTTCCGGAAGCCAAGTTCTGGAGATCGTACCGCTGCGAAAAGTCTCACAAAAAAGATCATCCAAGCTCCCAAATCTTCTGCGCCAATCAAGCAAAAAGCCCATGATGCAGAAGAAGATGAGGAGGAGGACGACGACGAGGATCAGGAGGATGACGACAGCAGCGATGACGCTAGCGAAAACGACGACTCCACGCCCACGGTAGAGGATGCAACCAAAGATGGCCAAACTGAGCTGCCCAGTAAGGAAGAGACGCCCACCAAGTCTTTTCGGGATCTTGTGAGTGAGCATCTCGATAGCTCTCCAGAATCTGTCCTTCCACCTGCCTGGTGCCATGTGGGCAAATACTGACAATCAATATCCAGGGCATCGTTGAACCACTTTGCGAAGCATGCGAGGCTCTTAAGTTCAAGAAGCCCACACCGATTCAAGAGCAGGCGATACCCCTGGCACTACAAGGCCGTGACGTGATTGGTATTGCTGAGACTGGTTCAGGAAAAACCGCAGCCTTTGCGCTGCCTATTCTTCAAGCTCTACTCGAAAAGCCACAGCCGCTATTCGGTCTCGTGCTTGCTCCCACTCGAGAGCTTGCCGCGCAAATCGGTCAAACATTCGAAGCTCTGGGTGCCTCGATCTCGTTACGATGCGCCGTCGTGGTCGGTGGACTAGATATGGTTTCCCAATCCATTGCACTGGGAAAAAAGCCTCACATCGTTGTCGCGACACCTGGACGTCTGCTGGACCATTTGGAAAAGACCAAAGGCTTCAGCTTGCGGTCCTTGAAGTTTCTGGTCATGGATGAGGCTGATAGGCTGCTTGACCTGGACTTTGGGCCGATCCTCGATAAAATCCTCAAGTTCCTCCCGCGGGAGCGCCGCACCTTCCTCTTTTCCGCCACCATGAGTTCCAAGGTTGAAAGCTTGCAGCGAGCCAGTCTGCGCGATCCGCTCAAGGTCAGCGTTAGCTCCAATCAGGAGAAGACGGTGTCTACCTTGATCCAGAACCCTCTCTTCATTCCTCATAAGCACAAGGATGTCTACCTCATCTATCTAGCCAACGAGTTTGCTGGCAAAACCACCATCGTTTTTACACGAACCGTCAATGAGGCTCAGCGGGTCTCCATCCTACTGCGCACGCTCTCCTTTGGCGCAATTCCTCTACACGGCCAGCTCTCACAATCTATGCGTCTGGGTGCTTTGAACAAGTTCAAGGCGAGGTCACGCGATATTTTGGTGGCAACCGATGTCGCTGCTCGTGGTCTGGATATTCCAGAGGTTGACCTTGTCATCAAGTAAGTTCTTTAAATTTGGCCATGGGATTTAAGCTTTTGCTAACCACCCTTGTCACCTGCAGTTTCGATATGCCCCAAGACAGTATGACATACATTCACCGTGTGGGTCGTACCGCTCGTGCCGGGCGGTCTGGTCGAGCCATTTCGATTATTACTCAGTATGACCTTGAATTGTGGCTAAGGATAGAAAAAGCGGCGCTGAACGGACGAAAGTTGCCGCTTTATCAGCCTGACAAGGAAGAGGTGATGGTATTCAAGGAGCGCGTGGAGGAGGCGCAGCGGCATGCACGGGAAGAGATGAAGACGCTGCACGAGGACAGAGGCAAGAAAGGAGCAGTCCTTAAAGGCCGTAAGCGTGGCTCTGCCACAAAGAGGCGGCACGACGATATGGATGCCGAGGAGGGCTAAGTGTTGTTTTGTTTTGGTGCTGGTACCGGGATTGTGTGGGGGTGAAATTATGAGGAATGTTGAGAATACCATATCATGCAAGCCTATCAGACTCTGTAGTACCAGATCTTGCCCATTGGCTTTGCACTCCTGATCATGATCTATTAATATTGATCAAAAGCTGACAAGGCAATAATTAGATCGTTCGTACAGCAGCTGCCTGAAACCTTGCCAATTCAGCATCTACGAGCGGGCTAGTAACACGACTCTGGCGAATCAAAGGGCCCTCTGGGAAATTGTGCTTACCTTACCCCCCCTCTTTCAGTATCATTCCATGGGGCACGCGCATATACAGCCTATGAAATGCCTCATTTGAGCCAGGGTGATTTTATGCTTACTGGATTGGGAGCTAGGCTGCCCAGGTAGCCCTCCAAGATGGACTTTTGCCAATCCTCCTTTAGACCTAGATCCCGTCCAAACGGAATTTTGTGACTTGCCTTTGCCTGGTGCTGTCGTCCCATCCATGACCATACACATACATCGGCGATCATGGCAAATCATCTCAATCCCAACAGCGCAACGAGCAACCAATACCACTACTCAGTACAGCAGGATTATTCAACAACAGCAACAACAACAAGTAGCTACTATGGCTCAGCGAGTCCGGACCGGGCGGCCAACGCGCCAGAGGTAGTGCCGAGTGACGTGCCGCCACATTCGCGCGGGGACAACCAGCCGCAGATGATGGGGATGGACTGGCAGGAAAAGGGGAAGCCGGCGATGCAGACATACTACGACCCAAAGATCGGCACCTACCCGGAAAGCGTGCCGGTGACGCCGCCCTACCATGCAAAAGTCGCGAGTCCTCCGCAGGGCGCCCCGACGCCGTCCTACCGCAACGACATGGACGACACTCCGCTGGAAGCCGTGCCGGGGCAGTTCAACGCCCAGCCGACGATGGGGATCTACACGGACAAGGTCGGCGGTCATCCCGTAGAGACGGTGCAGGAGCTGGGGGGCTTTGTGCGTCAGGGATCCGGGGACGATGGCAATCGGGCGCTGGAGAAGCCGGCACAAAGAAGAAGCAAAGTGCTGGGGGTGCCGGTCGCAGTCTTCTGGGCGCTTCTGGTGCTGATAGTGCTCGGCACGGTGGGTCTGGGAGCTGGGCTCGGGGTCGGGCTCTCGCAGCGCAACGACGGGGCCGCACAGGGCAAAGCAGCAGGCGCTCCGGCCACAGACCCCGAAAGCCAGGAGACGGGCACGGGGCCGACGAGGACGACGACCCCGACACCGCAGGGACCGGCAGGGTCGACGTCGACCACGACCTCGTCGACGACGCAGGCGGCCGTGACGGCGGGCACGCGCGGGCTGGCGGCCAACAGCTGCGACTTTGACGGGTCGCGGGTGTACGCGAGCGGGGCGGACAAGTTCGAGGCGTTCTGCTCGGTGGACTGGCCGCAGGGCGTCGGGGCGGCGGGTGGCGGCGGCAGCGTCGTCAAGGACGTGGGCAGGGCGCTCGTCTACTCGTTCGAGGCCTGCATGGGCGAGTGCGTCAAGTACAACGAGAAGCTGCCCGACGTCAGGTGCGTGGCCGTGACTTACAACTCGAACCTGACGGACTTCTTCCCCATCTTTGCTGCCAACTGCTTCCTCAAGGACAAGAAGGGGCAGAACTTTCCGGCCAAGGATACCTCGGCTTGTGCGGCCATGCTGTAGCACGTGGTGCATTGCATTGGTAAGAAAAAAAATAATAATGTCAACTCCGCTTAATCATGGTTGCTAGTATGTGGTGGTCGGTGCTGGCTGGACTGGAAGCCCGGACTTGAATCCATCTTTTACGCTCTCGGCCCGGCAGCTTAGACACCAGCCAGGGGGGGAATTGGAGAGGAGTTGTGATGCTGGGAAAATATCGAGGCAAGTCTCTAGCTGCTGGGTATGTTGCAACCACCGTGTTCATCCGAATCCAACCCGGAGATTCTTTCCGCTCGGGTAAGAATCGGAGTGGATTGTGCGGTGTTGTGATTTTGATGAACACAATAAGCATCAAAGCACAAGCCAGTACCACGTTACGTAATGTGTCTCAGCTGGGCTCCCGCATGTACAGTAGCTTTTCTTTCCTCTTTCGCATTCCTCATGGTTGCGTTGGTTTAATCTCGCTATCAATCATTTTAATTCTGGCCAATCGTTCAATTGAACGTCTTTGATTCAATCACAAGATCGACCCCCTTTTTTTCTTTTTTTTTTTTTTTTTTTTTTTTTTTTTTCAATTTTGCAGCGGGACTCGGCGATAAATGGATCGCCACACACTACTTTCCATACCCATACCCGCGCAAACCATGGGTCCTTACCAAAAAATACCAATCTTCGGTGCTGCGAACCAAACGCTTTTGATGAACCGCGGCTCTCGGTGCCATGTGGTTGTGACCATGGTTTGGGAGGAAACGTTAACCTTGAGTACCTGCAACTCTCGATATAGTTAATATGTACGGTAGTAACCTGATGCAGGCAGCGACACCTACTGTATATGCGTACCTGGGGGCCGATAGGCAAAAAAGCTCATCCCAATACCATTATTCACGTTACGGTGGAGTCTTGCAGCAATAACCTCCCACCCGCGCCCCCTCAACGTTCAAGCCACAACAAGGATTTAAATTTTCCGCTTTGGAATTCCATAGAAGCAAGGCATGTTTGCTACATGAAAATCGGGCCATGCAGCAAGCAGTTGGTCCAACGTGAATTTCCAAACCGGGCTTGTGCTATCCCCACAACTGCATGCACTAGGGCTCTAGCGCTCGCCTTTTAGTGACAGTCGCGCTCATCTGGACCCTTTACACATGACCACTTCCCCGGAAGGTACGCAGACAAACGAGCAGAGATTACAGTAGCTGCTGTGTAGGTATACTCGCTCATCCATGATATGTTTTTACGACCACACAACCCCGGAATCCCTTTATCATGGCAGCTTTGTCGCGCCTACCGCTGTAATGAAACCACTGCATGGGAAAAAAAAAAAAAATACAAGCATGCATCCCACACTCACCTGGTGCTGGGTTTATTAGACATTGACTGCGATGCAAACAGTAACGTTGCAGTGGTCTGCTCAGATAAGGCGGTGTCAAGACTGCGGAAGGGTGTCGACCAAGGTTCTTTTTGTCACTTGCCCATAGGCCAGGTAATCCCGAATTCTCTCTCCCATAGTCTTTGGAATATGTCTGCCTGCGGATCTGAGTGTTGCCCGTTCCATTTCAACATCTGCCAAGGTAGTTACTACTTACTACCCTCATCATTTCACCAACAAACTCCAAGCCTACTGCTTATCCTGCATAATATCTTTACACAGGGAAGGATAAGCGCCCATGCCAAGCCGCAGAAGCTTGGCAGTTCGGTACTTGGTGGCGTGCCCGCCTTCTATCAACCCTCGGGGTTCAACAACTCACAGACTGCCGTTGAATTTTAGTCAAGACATGGTGGCCCTCCTCCCCCTCCTCCCCTTTTCTCTGCTGTTCATGTTATTGTTATTTCTTTTCAAGACATGCCTTTAGACAAGTTCCAGAAACTCCCCATGGTTGGTCAGACCCGTGTTCCCACTCGGTGCTCTTTAGACACGTGGGGTAATTTGCGGTCTGGGGGAAATAAAAGAGGTATGGGGCGCGTCCAATGAGACATTTGGTTTGCGCTATCTGCAAATTAGGCCCTACAGGGACGGTTAAATTATAGTTCTAGATCTAGCAGGTGAAGGACTTTCGGTGAGGTACCTTGTTCTTGTGGCGCGGAAGGGGCCGCTGCTACGACCCTTATTTGCTATTGCTCAAGATTTAACATGGAGTCCAGGTTGCTTTGTGGGCTCGAATGATGTGCATTTGCGGGTCATCTCGTTTGCTTTTTTGATGTCCTTTTTTTCCCTCATGATGCCATCTTGCCGTGGCTGATCATTCCGTATGTGGAAGTCTAGACGAATATCAATTGTTTACACGGCTCTCTTTTTCTCTTCCCATTTATTAGCCTGTGCCTTATCACACAAGACATTCCACGCCGTCGTCACAGCTTTCTAATCCATTGCATTAGTGGAGTCGGGCTCTCGTGGGCATGTAGCACATGGCATATAGACGCTGTCAAGAACGGCATCCCATCTGCAGGTGATCACATCGGCGGGATCTGGTGCTGTGCAGCAAAGGCCCGAGTCCGACCCAACATTCGACATTTACCACCTTCCGGATGCGGCCATTCCGCTCAATATTGTGCTGAAATCTGGAATCTGGGATGTGGTGTGCTATGAACGTACTGGAGAGAGTTGTTGGTAGGACAAAGGCACCCCCTCCAGTCTGCAAGGGACGGGCGGGTTTGTGATTCGATTCGACGAAGAAAAAAAAAAAAAAGAACAAGACAATAACTAAAACAAGGGTAGGGTTTGCTGCAAGTGGGTTGAAACCGCATCCGGTCACAGAGGTGCTTTGCTGGCCATCAATGGTCCGGGCCACCGGCGCCTGTGAGGGGAGATGATCACGCCCGGAGTGGAACCGGGTCCAGATCTCGTGGGCGATGCTCCCAACATGTTCATGGAGCTTTTGGTGTTCTTGGCCGAACACTACTCTCAGATACCACCAAGCCCTTTTACAACCCGGAGCAAAGCCCCGTGGACTGGAGCCATGACATATCGGCCACGTCTAATGAGGCACACTTTATCCTGCCACTAAGGTTTCTTTCTTTCTTTCTTTCTTTGCTACCATTTGTTTCCTCGGGCCTGCAGGCCACATTCCACATTCCAGTTACCTATACCCCTTTTCTTGGCGTCGGGGGTTATCTCCGCCTGCCTGCCCTTGCTTTGAGGACGAGAAAGAGTCCAAAAAAAGGAGCATGGCACAATGAAGTCCTACAAACCCCCGTGAATGAACCTGTCATCCTGTACAAATAGCAACGTTGCCATGAAAGGTCTCATTTCATGCACCGCCAACAGAAGGGAGGTGTGAAAGGTTGACCGGAAATATCACATTGTTTGACTTGTTATCAAATCGAGACTAAGCAAGCTGATCGGTGAGCCTTGATGTCTAGAGGGACGCGCGAGAACGCCGAGACATTACCAAGTGCTAGTGTCCGTCTGATAGGGAGGCCACGAGTATAAGACCATGCCGTCCTGCTCGCGAAATAGATGGCAATGGAGATCCGTTCCTTGCCACGGCCAACATAAGCGACACTCCTTTGTTGCAGCTTTACCGATTTTGTGTTTATAGAGCAACCCACGCCTACTTTTGATGCCAGCTCAACTCTGCGACACACCCAAAACGTCGTTCAACATACACAACAATGATGCTCAGGTTTGCAGCCGCGGCGCTCGGGCTGCTGTCCCTCGTCGCCCCACCACTTACTGGTGCCTCCCCTATCTCTGAGATAGTGAAGCGTCAGAGCGGGCTGCAGAACGTGGCCTATTTCGTCAACTGGTGAGGCCAGAGATGCCAACTCTTAAGAAGAAAAAAAAAAAAAAGAAGGCCAGGCTTGTCGAATATATGCTAATGACAAAAACAATTACAGGGGCATTTATGGTCGCAACTTTCACGTCCAAAACGTTTCGGCCGACAAGGTCACCCATCTGCTCTACGCATTCGCCAATTTAAGGGACGATGGAACAGTGTAAGCCAAAAAAAAAACAAACTTGCATATGGCCGGCTCCTCGAGACTGCTACCCCCTGGCCACGAACCAAGGTTTGATGTGTGGTTATGCAATGCACACCCCCCCACGGTACTGACTGACATTCATCTCCACTCATGCGCAGCGTCGGAGGTGACATCGAGGCGGACATCTCCAAGCACTACCCCACAGACTCGTGGAACGACATCGGGAACAACGCGTACGGGTGCGTCAAGCAGCTGTACAAGCTGAAAAAGGCCAACCGGCACGTCAAGGTGCTGCTGAGCATCGGCGGCTGGACGTGGTCGACCAACTTCCCGTCGGCGGCCAGCACCGAGGCCAACCGGGAGCGGTTCGCCAGCACGGCGGTGGGGCTGATGAAGGACTGGGGCTTCGACGGCCTCGACATCGACTGGGAGTACCCGGCGGACGCGACGCAGGGCCAAAACATGGTGCTGCTGCTGCAGGCGGTGCGGCGGGCGCTCGACGGCTACGCGGCGCAGCACGCGCCGGGCTACCACTTCCTCCTGACCATGGCGTCGCCCGCCGGGCCGTCGCACTACCAAAAGATGCAGCTCGGGCAGCTGGCCCAGGTCGTCGACAAGATGTACCTGATGGCCTACGACTACGCGGGCGCCTGGGACCCCACCAGCGGCCACCAGGCCAACCTGTTCCCGAGCGGGTCCAACCCGACGTCGACGCCCTTCTCGACCGACCGCGCCGTGACCGACTATATCGCCGCCGGCGTGCCCGCGTCCAAGATCGTGCTCGGCATGCCCATCTACGGACGGACCTTTCAAAACACCGACGGGCCGGGCCGCCCTTACTCGGGCACGGGGCCGGGGTCCTGGGAGAACGGCATCTGGGACTACAAGGCCCTGCCGCGGCCGGGCGCCACGGAGCAGTACGACGCCTCGACGGGCGCCACCTGGAGCTACGACGCCGCCCAGCGCGAGATGGTCACGTACGACACGGCCGACAACGTCCGCCGCAAGGTCGACTGGGCCAAGACCAGGGGTTTGGGTGGGAGCATGTTCTGGGAGCTGTCGGGCGACAGGACCGACGCCGCGAGCCTGGTCGGCGCCAGCGCCACCAGCCTCGGCGCCCTGGACACGACCCAGAACCAGCTCAGCTACCCGGACAGCCAGTACTTGAACATCAGGCAGGGGCTGCCGGGGGAGTAAGCGCCTTTCTGGTCTGGATGGGGGATGGGGGATGAGGATGGGGGAAAATGTGGGTAGGACTGGGATGCGGAGGAGGATGTGGGACTTGGGGGGGGGGGGTTAATTTCTCCCTTTTGGTTCATCCCACCGTGTCTCTCTTTTTTTCGCTTTCTTTCGCTTGGTTCCTGATTTTATTTGGTTGGGAGGCTGGGATATCCTTGCTGTCTTGTTCTTTCATGTGATGCCTGGTTATTGGCAGGGCTTCATTTCTTTTTTCTTTACTTGTACATTCTCACGCGTACAATACCCTATAACTGCGAAGCTTTTATTGTGACATCAACCAAGCAGGGACACCTTGACAGGCTTTGATTACGTCGTGTTTAGTGTCGCTTACAACCAACTATGCTCGATGGAGCGTTGGTTCCTTGAAAAACGGCACATGACACTTACGTGGGCCATGGATGTGGTCGCTAGTCCCTCGTCGGATGATGAGTGGATATATATCTATTTTTTTTTCTTCTCTCTCTTTTTTTTGTTGCGCAGCGGAGAGAAGCAATAATTATTCATGTACCAAATTACTGCACGTGTTGTTTGACCATTGCAAAATGTTTCTTGTCAAGTCAAGTCTCCACCTTGTGTGCTACGTCGTAACTGAAGCATTTGAAGAAGACGGGGAATCTCCACTTACCGCCCTGGCGCCACGACTTTTTTTTTTTTTTTTTCTCTCTTCTTTCTGTCTTATTCTTTTGCCCCTTTCTTTTCTAGATTCTTTTTGTTGGTGTTGGTGCGTCTGGGATGCGTGTTCGTGCGGAGAAGGCTCGCTCAAGTTTCCCCCAAACAGACAGATTATTTCACCTGACCTTATGCAAGAAATAGTCTGTACTATTTAAAACTTAAAAAGCTTTGACATATGCAGGGTGGTTCATCCTATTTGCAGACATTTTCCATTTGTGTTGGAAACTCGGCAAAATGTTTGTGGCTAACAGAGTACTGCAGATTCACAGTAACAAATGCCGGCGCTTTCCGCGAGCCAGAAAAGCAGAAGAAAAAAAAAATCCTTCCCCCATCTTCTACCATCGTAATTGTTACCTGGAAAATTTCCAAAAAGGCGGAGTGCGGGGATTCCTGGGTTTACGTTGCAGCATTTCTGGATTCCTTGTCACTGTCACCACTTTTCCCCCGCTTCAACGTCTCCATTCCCCCATCCCCCACAGTTTCGTCAAATCCTCCATTCAAGCCACGCGATTCAACGGCCCAGACTGCCAGCTTCGGCTAGCAAATCCGCTCCCGCACGAGTCGACGGGTGAACAGGCCCGCAAACGAGCCTGTCTCACGAGGCCGACGATTCCCTGCCCGGTAAGCGGCAAAGGACAGTTCCAGACCGCAGGGAGGGTTTTGGCTGCCGAGGCCTATTTCGTTTGTTTTCCTGTCAAAAAAAAAAGGTGAAATTATGGTCATGTGTGGAGCGGAGAAAACGTCGAGTGGAGATGGTCTTTCTCTGTCGTCTGGCTTATAGAAGAAGAGATCGTCTTCCCTCACCGGACTCTGGTCTCTGATCCCTTCCTTCTACGCGCTCTTCTTACTCGCCTGCTTTGCTACACCATCTGGCTGCCTGCCTCAGAAGCCAAAGACAACAACAGCGTCAAGATGGACAAGAAGGAAGATATGACCATCCACGACGACATGGGCGAGAAGCCCGAGGTCGTCGGCAAGACCAAGGAGATGAACACAACCTCGGCCGCTCTGGCGGCTGCCATTGCTGCTGAGCCGCCACAGCTGATGTCTTCCGGCATGCTGAAGTTGTATGCCATCATGTCGGTCGGTTACTTGGTCTCTACCATGAACGGTTTCGGTATGTCTTGCTTGTTTGTTTGTTTGTTTGCGATCCCTTTTCCCTTTCCCTTTTTTTTTCTTTTTCTTTTCTTTCTCAATTTCAAGTTCAACATCTAACAATCAGATACTCTTCTACAGATGGTAGTTTGATGGGCGCCATCAATGACATGAAGACCTACCAGGAAACCTTTGGCCTCAGCTCCGCTGGCTCTTCGGCCGGCATTGTCTTTATTGTATACAACCTTGGTCAAATCGCCGCTTTCCCCTTCTGCCCTCTGCTCGGTACGTTTTTTTCTTTTTGTGTCAGGCCTTTCTCGCAAACAAATATCAGAACAGTTGCTGACCAAAATGTTCAGCTGACGGCTACGGACGCCGCTGGTGCATCTTTATCGGCTGTGTCATCGTCCTCGTCGGCACTGCCATCCAGGGCGCCGCCAACACCCAAAGCATGTTCATTGGTGGTCGTTTCGTCCTCGGTCTGGGTGCCTCGATCGCGTCGGCCGCCGCCCCTGCCTACACAGTTGAGCTCGCGCACCCGGCGTACAGAGGATTCATGGCCGGCATGTACAACAACTTTTGGTGGATCGGCAACATCCTGGCCGGGTGGACCACGTACGGCACCAACCTGAACTTCAACAACGCCTGGGCCTGGCGCGTCCCCACCATCCTGCAGTGTGCCCTGCCGTCCATCGTCATGGTCATGATCCTCTTCTTCCCCGAGTCGCCCCGTTGGCTGATCGCCCAGGACCGCACCGAGGAGGCCCTTGCCATCTTCGCAAAGTACCACGGCGACGGCAACCCCGACAGCGCCATTGTGCAGCTTCAGTACCGCGAGATTGTCGAGGAGAGGGAGGCCATGAGGGACGACAACCCCTGGTGGGACTTCCGCGAGCTGGTCAACACTCGCTCTGCTCGCTACCGTCTTTCCATGGTTGTCATGATGGCCTTTTTTGGACAGTGGTCTGGTATGTTTTCTTTGTCTTTTTCTTCACTTATGGGGAGAGGCTAGATTGGTCACGAGGTTGAAGCGATTGAAATTACGACAACTAACAAAACAAAAAAAAAAAAACCCCCTCGTCCCACAGGTAACAACGTCGTTTCCTACTTTATGCCTGCCATGGTCAAGGAGGCCGGCATCAACGACGGCAACACCCGCCTGCTCCTCAACGCCATCAACCCGCTCTTTGGGCTCATCGCCTCCGTCTTTGGAGCCTACATGCTCGACCGGGTCGGCCGCCGCTTCATGATGTTGGCTGGCCTGACGGGCGCGCTCTTCTTCTACGTCCTGCTGACGGCCTTCACAGCCGAGGTCAAGAACAACCCGAACCTGTCGTACGGCGTCATCGTCTCCATCTACCTCTTCGGCATCTTTTTCGCCGCCGGTTTCACGCCGCTCCAGACCCTGTACTCGATGGAGTGCCTCACCAACAGGACGCGCGCCAAGGGCTCGGGCATCAACTTCCTGTTCCTCAACATCGCCATGATCGTCAACACGTACGGCATCGCCGTCGGCATGGAGGCCATCCAGTGGAAGCTGTACCTCGTCTACATCGCCTGGATCTCGATCGAGATCGCCATCATCTACTTCTTCGCCGTCGAGACGGCGGGCAAGACGCTCGAGGAGCTCGGGAGCATCTTTGAGGCGCCCAACCCGCGCAAGGCGAGCACGCAAAAGACCAGGATCGAGGTCGACGAGGCTGGAAACATCCTCAGCATGTCCAGCGGTGACGGCAGGGTGCGTGATTCGGAAAGGGCCATTTGAGATGGTGCGATGGCGGGGGAGGAGGACTTGTTTTTTTTTTTTTGAGACGGGGGCCTATGCGGCGTTTAAAGGGGTTGTTAATGGGTTTGGGTAGTCGTTTTGAATACTAGTACTTTTACGAACAATGGGACTGTTTTTTTTTATTTTTATTTATTTTTATTCTTTTCTATTTTGTTGTCAAGGAACCCAGGATTTGGTACTAATCGAGACGCGTTGGTTATTTACAGGAATCGTGGGTTAAAATGCTGCAACGTAAGCCCAGGAATCCCCGCATTCCGCCCTGGTGGTGCTGGTTTTTTATTTTTTTTTCCGTAATTGGCAAATAAGAAATGGTGGTTTGGGTTCCGCCACATAAGATGATTGGAGCAGGGTGATGATGATGCAATCCGTACATTGAGTATATGTTTAAACGCACACTCCTGCCAGTTGCCAAGACCAAACGCTAACACCAAAACCGATGTGAAACGGAGTTTGAAAGGAGCAAAAAAAACCCTTTTGCAAACCGAAAATTAAAAAAAAGAAAAATTAAAAACAAAAAAAAAAACAAAAAAAAAAAAAAAAAAAAAAAAACACCAAAGCCAGCCCTAGATCAAGCCCGCAGCACCCCCCCCCAACTAGCTACATCAAGCAAACCCCGCCCCCTACACCGGCGTCTTGGCCGTGACCTTGAACGGGTGGGCCTCGGTGTTGTAGACGTAAAAGTTCTTGTTGTCGCCGGCGCCGGGCTTGCTGGTGGCGCCGACGTCCCACTCTCCCTTCTTCTCGGCCTGGATCAGGTACTGGTACTTGAGGGTCTCGGCGAGCATGAAGCTCTGCATGATGCTGCCGATGACGCCGCCGCCGTCCTCGCGCAGGACGTTCCTGATGTAGCCGAAGCCCTTGCCGCCGGGGACGCGCATGGTCCGGTTCTGGGCCAGGGTGGAGGCCCAGGCCACGTCGCGCCAGTACCGGTCGCCGGTCCACTGGTAGGCGTAGTACCAGGTCTCGACGGCCTCGGGCGCCTGGCCGGCGATGGTGTAGCCGTCCTGCAGGTAGAAGCCGGCCTTGTTGTAGAAGCCGGTCTGGTTGGCGACGGCGGCGTTGGTCCGGAGCGTGTGCAGGTCCCAGCTGTAGAGGGCGGGGCCGATGCCCGAGGCCGTCTGCCGGTACCCGTTGGCGCAGTACTCGGCAAAGTCGAGCCCGTGCTGCAGCCAGTCGGGCCGCCTCAGCGCCGTGCTGCCCAGGATGAAGGAGCCGCCGATGAAGCAGGCCAGGGACTCGGTGTAGTTGACCTGGCGCGTGTCGGCAAACGCCGTCACCATGGTCAGGTCCGGGCGCGAGGAAGGGTGGGAGAGCAGGTGGGCCACGGCCGAGTCGGCCGCCTTGGTGAAGCGCTCGCCGTAGCTGGCGTACCTGTCCGGGTCGTAGACGTACATCTTGACCAGGTACTCGTACGCCGAGTCGTTGCCCGACGTGAACCCGCCGTACCGGTCTAGGATCTCGCCCGTGTCGCAGTTGAACAGCCCGCCCGTGAGCCCCGGCCACACCTCGGCCGACGGCTTGAGGAAGTAGCCCTCGGCCTTTTGCGCCAGCTGCCCGTACTGCGCGTCGCCCGTGAGGTCCGACAGGTGCTGCCACTCCAGCACGAGCGTGCCCATCTCGGCCAGGCTGATGGACTGCGCCCCGCTGTCCAGCTTCCCGTCGTCGGCAAACGTCCGGTTCTCGATGAAGAGCTGGCCCACGGGGATCCCCGTCTTGGTGTTGAATGCGAACTTGAGCGTGTCCGCGAGCGTCTTTGCCTGCCGGAGCAGCGCCTCGACGTTCTCGGTCTTGACCGGCAGGTGCCTGAACGGGCCCTTGAGCAGGTCGTATGCCGACAGGAGGCCGCCCAGGTAGCGGATGTTGGTCTCGAACAGGCTGACCTTTGAGGGCCTCGGCGTGTTGGTCTTGGTGAAGTTGATGGTGGGGATGTAGTCCAGGATGGTGTTGACGATGTCGGTCTGCTCCATGATGATGGCCGTGTCGAGCCCGTCCACCGCCGTCGCGCCCCAGCCGTTGCGGTCGTCCGAGTAGTTGGCGTACAGCGGCCGCAGCGAGTCGTGCGGGAACGCGTGCACGTGGTAGGCCTCCCAGGCGTACCGGAACATCTCCACCACCGCCTGGGCCCGCGCCGTCTGGTTGCTCTCGAACCCCGTGTAGTCGTACCCGGTCCCTTTCTGCTTGGGGTACGCCAGTTCCTGAGCCGACGCCGCTTCTGCCGAAGCAGGCAGGGCACTCAGGAAGAGACCCCCGAGCACAAGGACGAAGGATGACAATCTGCGCGCCATTTTCTTTTTTTTTTTTTTTTTTTTTTTTTTTTTTTTTTTTTTTTTTTTTTTTTTTTTTTTTTTTTTTTTTTTTTTGTTTGCCTATGACTACAGTTGCGGTGAGGGTCACAGAGCGTTGAGAATCCTAAAGGGGGATAGATCAGAGAGGCATGTCCCCCTCCCCTTTTAATATAAATGTTTGTTGATCTGCAGGCTGAGCAGGCCGATTGCCTGTAAAATTGAGTTTTATTTGAATATGCCGTGAAAACTTTAATTGACTCGGTCGAACGACGCATTTCGAATTAATTTAGGAGCCATTAATCAGTTCCCGATCAGGTCCATTTCGCCGATGACACGAGCCACTGCCAAGGTAGAAAACATGGCAAGCACGCCAACATCATAAACTTTGATATAGTAATATCCTGCTGGTCATACATGTCATATCCTCTGCTGCTGTTGACCCTGTCTGCTCGGGCGCCGGCAACACACCTTTTGTCCGTTGCGGCTCTGTCTGATCTAATATCCCACTTTCCAAGATTCTGGACACAATCCTTCATGCATAATTTAGATCAGACTGACTCAACGAATCCGGTACCGAGCAAGGAAATATTTCCTTTTCAACCAGGATGATTCACAGTGCAAAACATAAATAAAGATGAAAGACCAAAACAAATTTGAACATAAATCTATCGTAAAAAGAGTGTGTATCCTAGAGTTGAAGATCGTAAAAACAGCTTTGACTTCAACAAAGCAGTTGGGGACCGGAAGCCCATGCCATGGCAAAGCAAACAAAAAAACCCCCCATGCATTCCAGTTGCTGGAAAAGAAGAATGACAAACACCAGGGCCTATTGAGAGAGTCCCTACCAGGAGAGAGCGCCGACCATGCAGACAGGCCAGAACAAAACAGACGAAATCAAGTGACAAAAAGAAAACAAGACAGGACAGGCAAAAAGAAAAGGAAGCAAAACAAAAACAAAAAAGAAGCAAGCCACAGAGCAAAAAAAAAAAAAAAAAGGGAGGCAGCTTTGCTGCATGAGAAGATAGATGCAAATCTGCCTGCAGCATCGGGTCCGCTGCTCACAAATTCAACTTGAAGCAGCCCGGCACAGAAAAAAAAAAACAGCACATGCACGCCCGGACGTCAAGAACCATGGAGCATATCTCAGCACCTTAGAAAATGGCGGGGAGCTTGATGGGCAGAGAGCGCTTGCCCTTGGGCTTGGAGGGCTTGCGCCTGGGGCTGGTGCTGTTGGTTCCCTTGCCGGGGCCCTTGGGCTTCTTGGGACCCTTGGACTTCTTGGAGTCCTCGGGCTGCCCCTCGTTGCCACAGTCATTGCCGGACTCGGCAATCCAGCTGCGCTTCTGGTTGCCACCCTTGTTGTCCTTGCCACCCTTGTTGTCCTTGCCGCAGCCCTTCCCGGACTCGGAGTCCTTGCCGGGCTTCTCATCTGCAGCGGCGTCCATGGAGTCGCGCTCCTGCAGGTTCACGCTGCGCTTGGGCTTGCCGTCCTTGTTGGGATCGCTCTTCTTGGGAGGCTTGCCGGGCTTGGTGTTGTTCTTGCCGCCCGGCAGATGCTTCTTCTTGCCGTCTTTGCTCTTCTTGCCGTCGTTGCTCTTCTTGGTGCCGTCGTCATCCCCCTCGGACCCGGCCTTCTTGACCACGGCGTCCTGGGGATCGCTAAAGAGCTCCGCCGACGCGGCGCGCTTGACCTCGGCCTTGCCCGGCTTGCCCGGCTTGGTAGAGTTGGATTTGGGGGGCTTGGGCAGGTGCTTCTTTAGGTCCTCGAACTTCTTCTTGCCCTCCTCGATCTTGTCCTTGATGTCCCGCTTCTGGCGCTTATCAAACTGGGCGGGGACCGGACCGATCCCGAGGACCGGGTTCCGGGCCTGCAGGGCCGCGTTGGCTCCGTCTCCGTTTGCGGGGACGGCCAGAGTGGCCGAGGCCAGGAAGCTGACGATCAGAGTCTCGAACCTCATCTTGGCGGTTTGTGTGTGAGAGGGGTTATAAGATGAGAAACAAAAGACAATGAAAACGACTTGGTAACGACAGCAAATCGAAAGGAGAAAAAAAAAAAAAGGGAAAAAAAAGAGAAAAAATGATGACAAAGGGAACAAGGAAAAAAAAGGAAAAGATAGGAAAAAGGAAAAAGAGACCAAAGAGGAGGTGGTGGTGAGAAAGAAGCAGAACAGATGGACAAAGGGCGGACAACGCCCTTCTTTTATCTTTGCTCGCTTGCCATATCAAGCATCCAAACCGGGTCAAGGTCCCAAAGATCGTCTGCAGCCAGAGACAGCATCTTCACGGTTGAGTTTCTATTTCGGAATGCAGGTATACTGCTGCATCCGTTCTGGTATCAAGATTAGTGGGCTCATGAAAGCTTCTTTTGGATGGATATAGGGGGTCGCATAGTCAACGCATGCAACACCTAACCGCGGTGCAACCAACTCCCCTACTACGTAGTGCAACAAGACCAAATCCAAAATTCCAGACCCCGGGGATGCGCTGCAAGCTTCTACGCTACTGTAGGGGGTATTAGCAGCGAGCAAAAACCTCAGCTTGGCGCATTGAACTGGTGGAGAAGCAAGATCGACGAGCGGCAACTCATCCAGCGGCCGGGGATAGGCCTCCGCAATCTCTCAGAAGGGATAATCCTACGTAGGCCCGTCGGCTTGTCGCTGGGGCGCGAAGCAGGGCTTTTGCCAATCAAGGTTTTTTTTTTTTGTTTTTGCCTTGTTGCTCAACCCAAACCCCAACCCCGGCTACCCGTTTGCTTGCCGTGCCCCATCGCCCCGACTCGTGTATCTGTTTCGGCCGGGACCCGCCGCCCCGAGAATAGCATGAACCCTCCCCATCCCCTAAAGTTGCTTGAATGAAGGCCGTGGAGCGAGCAAACTGGACAATGCCTTCGACAGGGAGGCGAGGCTGTGACCACTTTGAGTGAAACCCACCTTGCTCCCGAGAAAGAAGGAAAAAAAGCTTGATTTTGATTTTCTTGGAGGGGGCAAAGACTTTATTTGCATTTTTGTTTCGTGGAATTGGAGTTTGGCAAATATACAACATACGCAAAAGAGTCTAGACTAGACTTGGACTAGCACCACATGTCATGCGTTCCTTTGCTATAATAATGCAGTTTGCCTCTTTATTTTTGTAAACTGTCATGTTTTATTTAATTTATTATTCGCCTGTAGGTCCCGGAGCCTCCAACTACCCATCGAGGTGGAGATAAAGCCCGACTCACGTAGCTGCAGCCATCTTCCTAGCAATGTGATCTGCCCGGATTCGCCCTCGGCAGATCTGCAGTCGATAGACGGCAAGGAGCTTGTTGTTAATTTTTTTTTTTATTCATGACGTAGCTGACTTTTCCCTCCCCTGAACAAGCATACAAAATACCATCTTGTACAAAACTCCCGCCTCCTCCCTTAAACATGCATACATACAAAATACTATCTTGCACAGACTCCCGCCTCCCGCCCCCCCTGCCCATGGAACAAGGGGGCTTTTCTTCAATGGATAAAAAAAGTAAAAAAAGTGCAGGCCGAGTAGTCCTCGACCCCCGTCTTTTTATCCACCAGCGTCTTGACGTAGGCCTCCCCCACGACCTGATACCCTTCTGAGAATCTCGTCTCGGCCGTCAGCCCATTCACGAACCTCTGCGACTTTAGCTCGCGCTCCACCGCGTCCCTGTTTGCCTTATCCTCGGCCGTGCCAGCGTACGGCCTGAGGATCACAAAGGTGTCCATGCCCTCCATCAAGCAGACGTGGTCCCCCTTTCTCGCCTGCGGGTGAGCCATCCCCACGCGGCCCCTGGCCGTGGTCATCAGCCTCATGCCGGACTTGAGGACGGCTTCGGCCTCGGCCATCCAGCGGTCGGCCCGCTCCTCGAACAGCAGCTGCTGGGCCGCCGTCCGCGACTGCGTGCGCACGCGGTTGATCAGGCCCTTGTAGCCGCCGTGGTGCATGTCCAGCCAGCGGCCCAGCTCGACGCTGCCGACGACGAAGTCGCGGTTCGCCTCGAGCCAGCGGCCCAGCGCCCTGTGCTTCGCCTCGAGCAGCGGGAGCCCCCGGTCCCCGAGCCAGCAGCTGCTGAGCACGTCGGCACGGTCGCGGCCCGCCACCTCGCGCGTCCAGTCCAGCAGCTGGTGCAGCGATTGCTGGATGGCCTCGGCCGTGGCGAGCACGCCCGGGTAGCACGTCGTCGGGTTGTCGGGCTGCACCATCCCCGCCTCCCCGCCGTCCACGGGCTTGCCGTCCGCCCCGAGCGTGCCCGAGAGCCCGTCTATCACGTCGTACAGCCTGCCCGAGCACGAGAGCATGCCGTTCCTGACCAGGCTTCTGTACCCGCCTTCGGAGATGGTGTTGAAGAGCTGGATGTTGGGGTCGTGCAGTTTGTTTCCCGCCTGCAGCGCCATCTTGTGCGCATACGGCCGGTCGACGTCGGCGAGGTCGGCCCAGTCGGGCACCCACGAGGGGAGTCCGGGTGTTTTCTTGTTTCCTGAGCGCGGTTGCAGACATATCAGGTCAATATTGCCGCTGGTCTCGATCATGCTCGTCGCTAAAGAGGTAAATACATCTGCGACGGGGAGTGCGTACTGGTCGTGAGGTTGTGAGGTCAGCTAGCTCTCTGCAATAAAAAAAAAAACAAAAACAAAAAAAAAAAAAAATACTCACATTCGGAACCGGCACCAAAATAGACCCGTCCATGGTGATTCCCAGCAGCGCGTAGATGTGGTCTCTCGGATCCGTAGCCTTGGAGGATCGACAGTCCAACATGGCCTTCAGCAGCGTCTTGGGCTGGCCGCCCGCGATGGCTTTTCTCCAGCCCCAAAAGTCAAACATCTCCCCCGTGCGTCTCGGGGGGCGGCTGAAGTCGACGCCAACCGTCGGGTCGAACATTGGATTCAGCCCCTTGTCCGGCCCTCCCCAGAACGCCACCTCCAGCTTCTTCCAGCTGATGGTCTCGAACCCGCACATGATGTCAATGTCCCGAGACACGGTGATCTCCTGAATGATCCACATGCGCCGCCAGTACTCGCGGTCAAACAGCTCGTCAAAGGCCAGCCACGCGTCGGCGTATAGGCCTTGGTCCAGGCCGTTGCCGGGAGAACCAGTCTTTGTCGTCTGCTGCTTCTGCTGCTTCTGCTGCTCCTGCTGCTGCCGCTGTCCCTGCCGCCCATCATCGCCGCCAACCTCTCTCACTTCGGGCAGATACCTCCCCTTGACAGCCTCCCTGTAGGACCTCTTCTGGCCCGTGCCAAAGTCCCCCGGCGGCGCGGACAGCACGTTGAGCAGATGCATGGCCAGGTTGCTGGTGGCGGACTCGGGCCCGAGCCAGACGAGCGTCTTGGCGGCGCGGGCGTAGATGGAGCGCATCTGCAGCACCTGCTGCGAGCGCTCCTCGCGGTCCGCCTGGTTGATGCAGACGGCGTCGATCCACAGCCTCCGGTGGCCGCGGGCCCGCAGCTCCCGCAGCGCCGCGTGCAGGTTCGGCGTCGCATGGAACAGCCGCCCGTCCACCGCCACCGTCCTGCGCTCGCCGCCCTCGCCCCCGCCGCCCCACATGTAGCTCAGTGCCGTGTAGCCCTCGACCGCCGGCGCCAGCAGGCTGACCGTCTCGAGCTCGCAGCGGATCGGGGCGCTCGCGTCGCCGGCCCCGCCGCTCTCCGCCGCCGGCAGGACCGTCAACACCCGGATCTGGCAGTCCGCCGCGCTCAGCGGTTCGTACGCCACCGGGCCGCGCGAGGTTATCAGCGGGTCCGTCGTCCAGTCGTGCGGCGCCTCGCGGAGCGTGCGCTCGTAGCCTGGCATGACGAGCTGGATGAACGGGTTGCTGCTGGGCTCGGTTCGGAGGTCCTCCGCCGTCGGGACCGTCACGCTGTCGTCGTCGTCGTCGTCGTCCGAGAAGCGGCCAAAGGTCCCGTCTGCTATGCTCTGCTTGAGCTCCTTGCGCATGTCGCGCAGCTCCTTGATCCCCCGCAGTATAGAAGACATGTTCTTGGCTGTGAGTTAACGGGATTTGGTAGTGGCGAGCCCGAGTTGGGGTGGGAAATAAAAAGAAGCGTTGCTAGACGCGATATCACCTTGTTTGTGTGCAGCCTTTTTTCCCTAACAATCCCCGCCTTGAGAGACGTTTGGGAAACAAACGAACCGACTATACCCCGTGGTGTCTTGGGGATTCTTTGACAAACCCCCTCATTATTTTTTTTTTGCTCTTCCAGCTGAATCTGCGCCCAAGAGCTGAAAGGGCACAAGTTGACAAGTTTTGCCTGTGACTGGACCGCGGTGCGGCTGAACGGCCTCCCGCGGCCTAAGCTCAAGGTCGGATCAAATCTGGTAGAAAAAAAAAAAAAAAAAAACAAACAAACAAACCAAACGCCACTGCAGAGCATTGATGGGCTGCCATGAGGCGCATGACGAAAATTTGCTTGTCGCATTGGAGCCTTACGGGGTTTGCGCGCAAAAGAAACGCGGGTGGTGGAAAATGGCATTTGAAGAGATGCACCCCCGCACTTTGGATACAGAGAGCGAAGCCAACATAACAGAGGCGCAAGGTCGGTCTGGTGCGTGTTAGTCTGTTTGGTCGAGCCGATCTCTTGATGCAGGTTAGGTAGTTGGATTTAAGCGGGTAAAGGGGTTAATTCTAGATGGGGTGTAACACAGTTGGGGAGAATGTCTATAAACCCATCCCGGAAAAATGCATGAAACAAAAGCAAGGGGCCCATCAAACTACTGCTTACCATTTTGTCGTGATCTACAAACACATCATTCCCAGACCCTGCCGATCATGCATGCAACTTTTTGCAGTCGAGGTGCGTAGACACTTGTTTTTTTTTTTTTTTTTTCATTCCGTTAATTTATATGTACACATAAAATGGCCTCTATGAATGACCGACCATTCTAAACCGCTTGATTATAAAATGCAGCTTTTTTTTTTTTTTAATGACCCGATATTCCATGATGCAAGGAACTATCCAAACATGAACCATCCTTAATCCTTCGTTCCAAACAGAACCCACTCCTCCATTTACCATTTTACTCCTGGGTGTAGACGCAAGCACCAGGGTTGGCGATGGGGACGACGCGAGCCGAGATGCCGAGGCAGTCGGCGCTACCGCCGTCGCCGGCGCGGATGCTGTAAGACTCGCCGAAGCTGGGGCAGGCGACGAAGCCGTAGCCGGCGACGCGGAGGTTGCCGTCGGCGTCGATGGTGAAGGGACCGCGCTGGGCGTAGCGCGGCAGGCCCTGGTTGCCCGTGGTGTACTGGATCACGCCCTGGCCCATGCCCGACAGATCGGTGAAGAGCTGCTGGGTCTCGCCGCCCTCGGGGCCGTACAGGTACAGGCCCTGGTCCTTGATGTAGAAGGTGGCCCGGGTGTTGGAGACCTCGTCACCGCCGGTGCAGTTGGCGCCCTGCTCGGAAAGCTTGACGCGCAGGCCGCGCTGAGCGGCCTGGAAGTAGGAAAAGTGCACAGGGGAGGCAGAGCGAAGCGAGAGGAGGTTGAACGTGGTGCCGTCTGGGATGGAGCTGGAGTTGGTGGAGTTGGTGGAGGCAGGGAGGGCGGCGGCAGTGGCAGCCAGGAAAGAGACGACGGCTGCGACGGTGAACTGCATTTTGGCGTTTGTTGGTGTTTTTTTGTAGTATTAAATTTATTAGATGGATGGTGGTGGTTGGTTGTAGAGTGTGTTTGTCAAGCGAAAGTGTTGGTCAAGCGAGAGAGAGGGTTGAGATGATTATTAGATCGGATGAACCAGGTTGATCGATGGGATGAAGATGACAGGATTAAGTCTTGGTCAATCTGGAAGAGATGCCATCTCTTAAATATCCAATTCTCTGTCCTTTGCACTGCCGGAGAAACCCCTATAGAACCTAGTATGCCACTCGCAATGATGAATGGGATCGCATCGGCTAGAATGCCTGCAAGGAGACGAGCGGAGACAAACTGACATCATGTTTGCGGGCAATACGAGGCCCTGCAGGTTCGGGCTGCGGAGAGCAGACGTCAAGGTGGCGCCAATCACGGCTTGTCAAATGCCCCCGGGCCCGCCGGACAACGTTGCGTTCAGATCGTCGGGGACCGCTATTCCCAGAAGTCACTGAGGGGCCCTAAAAGGGGACTGAGGGACTTTTCTTGCCACTGGGCTGGGTGGGGCGGGGCTGCACGCGGTACAGCTAAGTAGCTATGCAGGTAACTAACAAGCCCTTAGTGTGGCTGAGTGACTGTTAGACCGAGAAACACGACGTTTTTTTTTTTTTTTTTTTTTTTTTTTCTGCATGAAAACTGCCGTCGGATGCTGCGGCTTGATGGCAGTTTACAACATTGAACGAACTAATGCGCCTGTGTCAATCGGCTCTACCCATGTGGTGCATGTTCGTTTTGCCGACATGTCCCTCCCAAGACTTGTTACGCTTGAATTTCTACAGGTATCGGTGGGGCGAGGTAGCACAGCCCAGCAAACCCAATTTGTTCGAAATTGGGACGGGCGGCCGCTGCCAAGCTCTACATGCAAGATCCCCCCAGAATAACCAACCCAGTGCAACCAACGTGCTCCACATGTTGCTGCTTCTACTGGGGTATATAGTACAGAGCGAACGCGGCTGCACTTTATTATATCCCCTTCCACGTCAGCGTGTGGATCTGGCAAGCTGGTTTCCTCTTTCGATGCTGTCAGGCACTGACTGTTTGTCTGTAATCCACGTGATTTGTAGCTACCCTCGTGGCCCAAATCTCGTATCCGAGCGACCATCATCGGTTCTTTTGCTTTCGGTTGGGTTTGCCCAACAAGGTGAAAGATTTACCGTGGTACGAAGACGTTGCCACATTTAGCCCCTTTTTTCGAGCCCAAGAGGTGTATGCGATTTAATTTTGCTCGTGTAATACTATTCTTCGTCCACACAGTAGAAAACCAACACTTTCATAAAGTTCATGAGAAATCAAACAAACAGGTTACAATCATGTCAATCAAAATCATACAGTATAGCCAGTCAGTCGTACGACCGGTGCGGGATCATCAGCGATTGAATCACGTGTCGGGATTGCTCTTTTTTTTTTTTTTTTTTTTTTTTTTTTTTCGAGATTTGGTTACCGTATTTCTTCTGAAAGTTTCTTAGGGGTTTTGAAGCCTTGGGGAGTCTTGGGCTCGTTTTTTTTTGTTCACCATGTTCTATTCCCCAACAGTTGCCACGGCTGTCCTCCGCATATCATTTCCCATCAGCGGCCTGGTAGGGGGCGTTTGAACAGGTCTGGGAGGCTGGCGTCAACGGCGAAGAGCCTGACTCGGGCGTCGCTGCCGCTCGGCCGGTTAGGCGGAGTCTTTGGTGGGCTGCCATGCACTTGGGACTGCCTGCTCCCCGTGGCAGCGGGAGGGCTGCCGCCGACCTCACTGCTAGTCCTACCGCTCGGTTCCTCGCTGGGGATGCTCAATCCTGAATCAGAGCTGCCAGCCGGGTAGTCGTCGCAAGGACCTGATCAACGCTGAGGAGCCTGAAAGTGAACATATCCCCGCCTGTAACCTATCCCCTCCTGTTCGTTGACTTTTGAGTTTTATGGACTGTTTTTGTTGCCTGACGCGTTAGCATGAGCAAAATACTTTCTTTTAATGGCATTCCGGCTAAGCTAGGGAGGGTACCCTTCGGGCGATGTGTGGGCGAGATCTTGATTGTTCCACTTTTTAAACCTTTTCCTTCTCTCGCTGTAACCCCATCTCTGGCGGTTTGCGTCACTTTTTTGGCGCTGCCATCACCGTGAAGATATCCGTCATGGCCCTTGCAGTTGATGGCTCAGCAGTGGTTAGCACAAATCCAGGGCGTTTGGGCGCAGTCGCAAATTCCAATTTTCTTCAACAGTATCGAGATTGAGAATTACAGACGCATGGTTTATAGCCAACTGACAGCAGTAATTTGAGTGCAACAAAGGGGGTGAAATACGAGTATGACTGAGGAAAGACAAAATGCGGTTTCTTGGCTGATGGTGTGATATTAAAAAGCTAAAACCACTGCATTCCCAAGACGACATGCAACGGCTTTGTGGTCATGACGCTAACGACCCATTTTGCCGTGGGATTCCCGATACTATGTTGAAAGCTGATTCTGAAAGGCCCTTTTTTTCGGCACAGCAAGCATTCTCGCTGATAAAATGACCATGCCTCAAGTTTCGTCGATTCAACTGGTCAAGTACATCAACCCGACAAAAAAAGACTCGGGTAGACAAAAGTGGGTTTAAGCCCGAATTCCCAGGGCATCTCACACGACGCACTCCTCGATAGCCTCTCCGGCTTTGAGCTCCTCAATCATCTCACCCGACGCCTTCTCACTGATCATGAATGTAGACAGCACAGGGAACACGCCGGGAATCCGAGCAAAGGCACTGGCGTCGACCACCCTCAAGCCGGCAACTCCCCGCACGCGAAACTTGGAATCGAGCACCGCCAAGGCGTCATCCTGGGCGCCGATCCGGTTGGTGCTGGTCGGGTGGTGCCCAAAGGTCTGCTTGTGGATCCACGCCTCGTCGCTCTCGCCGCAGTATCCCTGCTCGTCGGCGCCGGCGGGACACGGCGGCTCGATGGTGGTGATGCCGATGCGTTTGTATACCGTCCGGACCCAGGCGATGGTGTCCTTCATGGCCTCCATGTCCGGCTCCGAGCCCTCGGCGAAGTGGTTGAGGTTGATCTCGGGCGGCTCCCGCGGGTCCGCGCTGCGCAGCCTCACCCAGCCCTTGTTGTTCACGGAGCTCCCCTTGACCATGCTGACGCCGTAGACGTTGGCGGGCTCGGGCGGCAGGTCGCCGACCCTGTTCTCGGACGGCCAAAAGCCGCGGAAGAGGAAGCCGGCCCCGCCCATGAGGAACATGTCCCGCTCTCCGTGGGCCGCGTGCTTGGTCTTGACCATGGCCACGCCCGCCGTCCCGTTGCCCGCGCTGCCCGAGCCCACGATCGGCATCTCCTGGTTGTCCATGAGGTTCTGCCCCACGCCCGGCACGTCGGCCACGACGCTGATGTTGAACGACTCGAGGTGCTCCCGCGGCCCGACGCCGCTGAGCATGAGCACCTGCGGCGAGTTGAAGGCGCCCCCGGACACGATCACCTCGCGCCTGGCCATGACGGTCTTTTTGGTTCCGGTGCTGTTGCCGCCGCCGCCCGCCGCGTGCCGAAAGTCGGCGCCGTACAGCGACGCGCCCTCGAGATACTCGACGCCCACGGCGCGCGGCTTTTTGTTGTTGTTGTTGTTGTTGTTGTTGTTGTCGCCCTCGCCCCCGCCGCCGCCGCAGCTGCTCCCCGCCGTGTCGAACAGCACCCTGGTAGCAAGCGACTTGAGGGACACGGTCAGGTTCGAGCCGGGCCTGCGCGCCTCCTCCTGGATGTAGTCGCGCGAGCTGTACCGGGACCCGTTGGGGTACTGGTGGTTGACGAGCCCGTAGATGCTCTGGGTCTGGTCCCGGTCCGCGGCGAGCTCGTTGGGGTCGCGGGTCAGCAGGTCCGTCATGTTCCGCGTCAGGTTGAGGTTCCGCGCGTACACGTCCATGACTCGGTTGCCCACCAGCGGTCCGAGGCGCGCCTGCTGCTTGGCTGCCATGTGCGTCTGGAAGAAGCCGTCGAAGCCGTGGCCCGGCGTGTCGCGCGTCAGGTAGTTGTTCTTTTCGATCCTTTCAAATACCTTGCGCATGTTGTCGGCCCTGGGTTTGCGTTGGGGGTCAAGTTAGCAACCATATCTTATGATATATATATATATATATATATATATATATATATTTCTTCCTTTCTCCCCCCCTTACCTCCCCTCCCAGCAGCCGTCCCTCACCTCCAAGAGTCGTCTCCCGTGACGTTGGCGTGATAGTCCCAGTCGCCATCGCTCGGCAGCCACGCGCACATGGCGTTGGTCATGCTGCTGCCGCCCAGCGTCGCGCCGCGCGGGTAGTACACGCCCAGCAGCTGGGAGCCCGCCGGCGCCCCGGTCCGGCCGACCCAGTACTTGCCCTCGGGCGTCCTCCAGGTCAGGTGGCTGTACTGCTCGTTGCGCGCGTCGCCCTCCGGGTAGTGGCGGACGAAAAAGTCCCACGTCACGGCCGGCGAGTAGGCCCCGAATGCGCCGCTCGCGCTGGCGTCGCCCGCCTCCAGCAGGAACACAGAGTAGCCCGCCTTGGCCAGGTTCGTGGCCAGCACGCCGCCGCCGGGTCCGCTGCCCACGACCACGTAGTCGTAGGCTGGGGCCGAGGCCTGCGTTGCGGCCAGGGTTAGGAGCGACAGGGTCGAGATACCCTGGAACAGGGTCTTGTAGCCTGTGATGGGTAGCATTTTTTTTCCGATCGGATGCAGGTGACCAGGAACAAAAAATTATACTTTTTTTTTTGTTGCTGGTTCACCTTGGTGACCTCTTTGGCCGATTGGACACTCTGGGATGAAAAAAAAGAAGATTTGCGCCCGCTAGGTCAAAGGACGACAGGACAAGGGTAGCAACCCAACTGTCGGTAAATATACTTTCTGAAATTCCCTCTACCGTAGAGTCTGCAGCTCAAGACCTGCCGGCATACTATTCGGCAACTGGCTACTCAAGACCCTCCCACCCGCAGCCGCATCGTTGCGAGATCACTTGCGAGTCATGTATCCGGTATTTAGCTTTTCCATGGGTTGCTGTTTTTTGGGCAACCAATAGGCTCCTTGAGTTTGGCCAGATGAATGTATATCTTTGATTTTATAAACGTAAAATGAGGATTTTGGTCCCGATGCGGACGGATATTTTCCGAATTCAGTCAACCCAATCACGCAGCCCCATCCTCCGTCTGGGGGCGGGATGGGATGGAAGCAGCCGAATTCTCCGCCCGCCAAGACGGTTAAGTGTGTATGTACGGTATATGTCTGATTGCCTGGGCTTGAATTTAAGCTCTAGTTTGTGGCGGTTTTCCTTTGCATCCCATCACCGAGAACAATCAAGGCAAGGGTCAGCAGTAGAGGGAACGATGCAAGAACAATGGAGTTATGTAGACCAGCTTACAGCATATCACGGCATATAGTCATTATAGTGGGCCGACCGGACGGAGAATAATGATAAAAACTGACAAACTCAGAGCCAAACGCTTGATACCAACAGCAATATAAGATACAATGGGCTCCCGTGAAACTGCCTAAACCAGGGTTCAAAAACTCGAATACAGAAAAAAAAAAAAAAAAAAAAAAAAAAAAAAAAAAAAAAAAAAGCATCGCAGATGCTCAAAACATCCCTACACCATATCTACCCGTGCTGACTCCGAACGTGCCTAACCAAGTTGTCTTCTCGCGTGAAGTGCATTGCACAATGCTCACAAACGAAATCAGGACCCGCGAGCCCGTGCATCTTTGCCCATTCTCGGTGGTTGGACCTGACGTGACGCTTCATGTCGCGCTGCTCCGCCGTCTGGTGGTAGCACATAGCGGTGATGGGGCAGAACCGGAACGGGCAGACGACGGGCCTGACGTGGCTCCTGAGGTGTTTCCTGTGCGCGTGCAAAAGAGCGTCAGAAGAAGGGAGTTTTGGGCTGTTATTTGGAGCAGTGGGAAGTCGGGGCTTTTGCGGAGACGAGGGAGGGGAGGGCATACTTGAGAAGCGACCTAGAGTCGAATGATTCGGTGCAGTCGGGGTTTCCGGTCCGGGTGTCTTGGCAGTAAAACTTCCTGTCATGGCGCCGATGCAGGCCGTCGAGGGACTCGAGTTCATTCTCCACGAAAGAGCCATGGCAACGGGGCCATGGATTATCTTCAAGGCTGGCCTCAGCAGATTGCTGCGGACCAGCGCTATAAAGAGCCTGATCGTTGGCGTTTATGGTGGCTTGCATGTCACTCTGGGGAGAAGTCTGGTACTGCACTGAATCTTGTTGTGAGTTGTAATAATATTCCCCGTACCACTCAGTATTGGAGTCCTGAGTGCCAGAGCTGTCATCGTAGTGTCTGTCGGTGTATGACATTTGAATATAACTGCGGCAGGTGATGGGATAAATTGGTCAATCAGAGGAGGTGGCTTGGTAAAGTCATGCCTAAGGATGGAACGTAGATGTTTGCCACATAGGATTATTTATAGTCAAGACAGAGAAGGGTGTTAATCGACGGGTTGGCGTCACAGTCCATCTCGAAATCTATGTACATCATTCATCAACTTATCCAAAAAAAAAAGGCAGCCATCAGGCAGCCGCGGACTGGTCTTGGAAAGTTCCATGATATTCCGTGGTTCGCATGGTATCGAGAGACTTTTGTGCTTGAGCACCTTTGTAGCAATCGATTCTTGGATGTGATGGTGTTGGCCGCGGAATGTTCTCGCAGAAAAAAAAAAAAGGCTGAGCTGCCGCAGCCACAAAAACGTTGGAACCGACTTGGAAAACACTCCGCGCATACACAAATAACCAAAGTGACCTACAGTTTGCGGGCAGGGTATGACTCTTACAAAAAAAATCCAGCCTTGCCCGCCCTGCCTTTTGTTTTTCTACTATTCATTGGGCGCCAACGCGTCTAAGCTGCGGCAGGTGGGTGTGCATGGTAGGCCTCTACCAAACGGGACTGACGCGTTGCATTGGCTAGGAAGATAAAGAGAGAGGACAGGCAATGACGCGAGCCCGCTTAGTTACTCTCTTTCCCCCGCGCATTTGCGCGCGCGATTAGGCTTTGCTGCCGCTCAGCCTCCCCGAAGTGAGGGGGTGGCCGCGGATTCGGGCCCCGTACGCATTTGAGCACACAACGACCATACCAAGCATGGACCAAGGCATGGCGGAGCCAAGGCCGTTCAAAATGCATTGTTAGTAGTTCTGGAAGATTAGTTTTGATTGATTAATTGATGCAGTTGAGAAGCACGCAATGTCCCAAGGTAGGTACATGAATTCATATGCTTGCTCACTGCCAAAATGAAAGTCAAGATACTTTGCATCGCTCACTTGGACTAGATTTATGGCCATGTGCACTGCAGAGCCTCTTGGTCTGCTCTTGCCGTGCTCAAAATTGTAATCGTAATCACCAAGCAACAAAAAGTTCGCGTACCAAACGAACAGCAATTCAGGGACTGGCTGTGCTGCATTTTATGTGTACCTCTTGACGAAGCCTAAGGCCTCGATGCGGTGATCCTGTCATGTATATAAACCACCATGGATTGGCGCTCTTGTGAACAGCCCGAAGTTGATGTAAAACAAGTCAAGCGTATACTCCAATTGTGTCTAATACTCTCTCCATCGTTAACCAACACTCATCATGGCCGGATCAAAGGCTAACAAAAAGTTTCAAGCTGGTCGGCGTAAAGCCCAGCAAACGTCGCATAGCCCCCCCTCTTCCTCCCCGAGCACTTCCCCCGTCGGACCTCCACGCATGGACAAGCAAGTCCAGCTCCTTCATCGCTTCTATGAGCCCATGAATCTCCTCTTTGCCCTTGGCCAGACCCGGGGCGAGCACATCAAGTCCGAGGATGATGGGTCCGCCAGGTTCAAGCGGCGTCGGTTCCTCAACGACCTGGCATACATCTACGACTTGGCCAAGGGCGGACCGGCGACCACTGCCATTGCCGTTGAGGAGCAGGCCAACGAGTACATATTCTGGTTTGCTCTCAACGCCACTGGGGAGGCATCTACAAATGTCAGGCTGTTCCGGGAGTCGAGTCTGAGAACTATCAGACAGAGTCTCTCACGTGAGCCGGGGGCTACCAGGGAGCTGCTGACTCGAAGGCTCACGGCCGATTGTGTCGGAGCAGCAAGGAGTCGGATCAAGGAGGAAGTCAGACTTCTCATGTCCAACATCAATTCTTGCATTTCAAAACTTCAAGTTGATGCCGGGAAAGGTAAAAGCTACTACTTTTTTGCTCTTAATTCACGGTGCTACTAACTAACAGCTACAGGTAGATAAAGACCTCGGGGCATGGATGGAAGTCTTTCAGGACCCCGGCCTTGATCATATGGATATATGCTCTCTTGCATACAGGCACAGACATGGTACCCAAATGGAAGTTCTCAGACAGAAAGGGCGACACCATAGTCTGCAGGCCGACATCAGTAAAAACTCAACATCTCCCTACACGGGTGTTCAACACTGCATCGGACGGCTGGCAGACCATATACGCCGCCCCATGCGGCTGATTCAGAACAGGAAGGCGAAGAATGGAAAACAGCATTTTGCACTAGACGAGGATATCACGAGTACCTAGTAATGCCCTTCGGTTTTATTAACGCCCAGTAAGTTTCCAACCCGTAATTACCCACGCTTTAAGGGAATGTTTCAACATTTTTGTCGTTATTTATCTGGACGATATTTTTATTTTTTCCAAAATGTTGGAAAATAATAAACAACACGTTTATATAATTTCACAAATATTATAGAACGCCGAACTCCTCATCAAACCCGAAAAAAAGTATTTTTACGGCGAACAAATTAATTTCCCAAAATACATTATCGCTCCTGGAAAAGCCATGAGGGAAAATTCAAAAGTCCATACAACAAAGGAATAGTTTTAACCGCAAGACGTAAAAAAAGTTCGAACATTTTTAGGATTCGCAAATTTTTATGAAAGATTTATTAAAGAATACGGCGCGATCGCCACCCCGCTAACCAATATAACTAAAAAAAGGTTGAAAATCTTAATAAGCGGAGTAAATATAACAGATTTTCGAACAATTACGAAACGCAATAATACGAAAACCAATTTTCAAAGAATTAAATGCATCGAAACTTTTTGAAATCGAAACCGACATATCTAATTATATGATGAAAAGATAATTTAATTAACGAAACGAAAAAGGAAATTTATATTTTTGCGTTTTTGTTTTACCAAAATTATATAAATTAAAGTTTAATTATCAAATTTACGATGAAAAGTGTATAATTATTATTCTTACATTTAAAAAATGGAAATTACAATGATCCGGAATTAAATACGAAACACTTATTTATACGGATTATAAAACCCTGACTAATTCTATTATTAATAGAATATTAGATGAACGATGAATTAGATAGGCAAAACTTCTATTAAAATTTTATTTTAAAATTATTTATCAAAAAAATTGAAAATGGTCAGGCCGACGCCTTTAACCGAAAACCAAATCACGAAAGTATAATACCAAAAAGTATGGGTTATTTCTACGATGAACGAGAACGGAAACCTCTTACAGTACACCGAGACTTTATAACAACGAATACAGTAATGATACCGGAAAATATACGAAAAATTTACTAAAATACAATTTATTGATATTAAGGAATTTCCCAAATATGTAAACGGTTAAAACAGCATGATGATTTTAAAACCATATGATATAAATACGAAAAACCATTAGAAATTGCGAATTTTGCGCCAAAACCAAATCCGCACAAAATAAATTTTACGGGTTATTATAACCATGACTAGCCCCCGATATAATTTGGCAAATTATTCCAATCGATTGAATTATTAAATTACCATTTTGGTAAAAAAAACGATTTAACAAAATTTAACATGAAAATATATTAATTATAGTTGATTAATTTACCAAGCACGCTTATTTCCTATGATATAAGAAAAATAGCAAAACCGAGAAAATCGCTTATATATTCTTTTGAAATAATTATTAACAGTTACTGATTTCCAAAAAATATTATAATCGATAAAGACAATTCTTTTGTGTTTTATATTTGCTAGTTTTTAATGGAATTACTAAAAGCGACCTACCTATAAGCAAATACATGAGTAAAATGAGTCTTTTAAATACTTAAATAATATTTTAAATATTAAGCAAAGCAGATGTAAAATAATAAGGTATAATTATTATCTACGATATAGTTCGTTTATAATAATTTAAGAAACGAAAATACCAAGATAACTCCGTTTTACGCCAATTACGGATTTAATCCTACAATATATGCAAAACCAAAATCCACCATTACGGTGCCACGAACCGATAAACAAACAAACGAATTATAATAATTATATAAAAAAGACTTTGACGGAAATTGGAACTTGTACGAAAGAAAATAATAGAGTACGCCAGTTATTACCAGATAAAGAAACCATCTTTTCAAAGAAGAAGGAAGGTTTATTTTATTCGACGTCATGTTAAAATATAAACACCAAATAATAAATTTAATTTTAAGGATTTAAATTTTTAAAAGTAAGAGAGAAATTAACGAAATTGATTACAGATTATTACTACCAAATACCATTCAAATCTGCCCAGAATTCCATATATGGTTATCAAAACCAGGATTATACAGTACCAATATGTAAAGAATAATCAAAATCGACGCAAAATAAGCTTACGACGTGGAACGAATATTAAATTACAAACGCAATTATGGCAAACCAAAATACTAAAACATTTAGAGACCTCTTTTAACTCCCTTCAAATTTGCCGGGAACTATTCCGCTAATATTACCCAAAATTAGAATTACAAACAGGTTAACCAAAAAAGGACGACCAAAAAACAGCACCTACCATTTGTAAAAACTAAATTTATAAGAACCTAATTGTGCGAGTCCGTACCTAGTACCGAAAGCCAATTAATGACGTCGGCGTAACCAAAAACGCAGTTCCAGAATTAACCTAAATTTAAAAAACCATCGAAAAACAATTCGTTAACGCCACAACAATTTGTTTCCGTAATATCTTTTTAATCCAATTTGATACCCAAACAAAAAACTTCAACTTTATTTTTGAATTGGCATAATTGTTTTCTTTTTCTAGACGAGATAAACAATAGAAAATAATAGTAAAAACACGTTGGAAACGAAAAATTTGGTCCTTCACTTTAGATTCTTATAATTCCAACTTTTTATTTTTCTTGAATTAAGCGACTTTTGTGAGGAAAATTATCAACTACCCGACGGAAACACCATATTTAAAAATGATACCCATAAGTTGAAGACCGGAACCGCCGAGATATTGCACTTGCGATTACGACAAACGTATTCGTTATAACGGGAATTTATCGCAATTATCCTGTACGATAAACCCCGAAAAAAATAAAAAAAATAAAATATAATTTCGAAACTTTTACACGCAACATTATCAACCAAACGTTCACAGCTTGAAATGAAAAAAAAGCCGATTGACGCGACCACGGTTATTATAATCAAACATTTCGCTATTTGAACTAAAAAAATTCGCCAAAACAATTTTAACAAGGAAACGACCTATTTATACAGCCACGTGATTTGGTTTTTGGAAAAAGGATTTAATATTACGACCAAAGTTTAAACGGCCAATAAAAAAAATAACATTGCAGGAAAAATACCGCACCCACCCGAAAAGAGAAAAGAATGAAACAGGATAAATTACGTGACGATGAAATAAAAACCCGTTTATAATTAGTTTTTAGCAATAATCATTCAGGCAAAATAACCACCCCGCCGGAATAATTATTTATAGCAAATAATTATTTACTCAAAATAGCTACTCGAATATATAAAACACGTTTATTACCATGTAAATCAGTTCAATTCTAGAATTGCCGGGCAGCAATTAATTTTAAATTTTAGTTAACTTAATACTTATTTAAGAACAATTATAATTTCACCCCAGCAATTGAGAGTCTCAAGTTACCACTATCAGACGCTCAATTGCTTTAACCCTAGTCTCAGGGCTCATCCCTGAAGCCCAAAGCTCCACAATTAATCCACTCCGTTCGCTTCGCTCCACTTCGTGGCTCAATTGCGGCTTTGTAATGTACCTGTGGGTCCATCCAAAAAACGCTTTGGTTTAGGTCTGAGGACAACTTGTCGATTTTCGCCGTTTATGGCGGTATTTTTGGCCTTTTTTTAACCGAAACTCCTTTATTATTCCACAACTACGCATAATATTGAAAAAATAAATTATCGTTGAAAATAGCGTTTAATACCGCTATTAGCAGCAATTCGATTTATTTTATTATTTGTTATAATAACCGAATTCGATACCACCTGCCCTTAATCCGTTTATAGCGGTACTGTTTTTTCGATTTTTTTTTCGATTTTCGATTTCTTTTAATATTATTTTTAATTTTTGACCAAATTTTATAATTTTTGCACGTGGAGGGTCGTATATGTTTATATATCGTTATACTAAATTTTGGTGCATATATTAGATTATATAAGCAGTTAAATAGGCGGATAGGCAAAGTATACACTTTTTTGTATATAATTTACAATCGAAACTCGTTTATATTTTTACCAATTTTAACGATAATAAAACCAAAATTTCAAAAGTCCGATTACGTATATAAACAAACGTCCAAATCCCATCCTGCTTATAATATCGGTTTTAAAAATTATTTAATAAAAAAAATGCTAAATGTGTAATTTATAAATCTTTTTGCTTTATTTAATTAATTTTATATTATTTTTGTTTTGCGGCCAAATTTTGTGGTTTTTGCACGTGGGGGGTGGCATATATATATTTAATATAACATAACACTTTTGTACGTTTATCTAATTATTTTAACCGTTAAATATGCGGATAGGTAAAGTGTATCCAATTTTATATATATTTTGCAATCGAAATGTTTTTATATTTTTACCAATTTTAACATTAATGAAACCAAAGTTTGTAAAAATGGATTATAAATATAAATAAACGTTAACGTCAGACCCAATTTACATTACCGGCTTTTTTTATTTTTTTATAATAAAAAATGCTAGATTTGTGTTATTTTTATATTTTTTGCTTTATTTAATCGAATAAAATTTATAAAAAAAAACTTTTCTAAAATTTATTAACAAGTTTATAAAGGAATAAATAAATTAAAAATATTTTCATTTTACCAGTATTTGCGTAAATTATTTAGTTTTTTAACAAATTGTTAATTTACATAAAAATATTAATAAAACTTTTATTTTAATCGATAATTGCGTGCATTTTTCAGTGTTAGGCTTACTAAGCCTTAAAAACTGTAATTTCAATTAAAGCTACTATTATATACTATTATTTAAAATAAAAATTAAATATAATGAAAAATTACAAATTTTATTTAATATTTTAATATCTTTCCATATACAGTAGCTATTGAAACGCGGCCGGCAGTCAAAAGATTAACAAACTCCAATTAATTCAACGCAAATTACTATATATTTTTGAAATATTTATTTGTTTTTTTATTCGAATATTTAATTATATATTATAATTACACCATTTTTTTTTGCTATTATAATGCGAATATATTATATATACCCGCTATAAACGGTAAAATACTACAAATTATCCTTATATAAATAAAATAATTATCAGCGATATCGCAATATTAGGTATATTATTAATAATACCGTTATAAACGGCGAAATGCGACAAATTATCGTTGGTGGTACCGCCATGAACGGCGAAATGCGACAAAATGTCCTCAAACTAGAACGAGCGCGATCTTTTCGGCTAATGTAATTGGTCGAAAAGCCATGTGGCTGAAAGGTATATGGAGCGCTCGGTCCCCACTGCGGAGCAGGGGGGTCTAGTCTGAGCACTGAGACTACTTTAACCCACTGTATTTTACGATAAGAACAGGTTACCAGATACCTTGATTGTAACAAATATGGCATGAAAGTTTCAACACGAGTTTACCGAAAATCTTCATAGCATTCCTCATTGATGAGCTGTTCTTGTGATTACTGGGTATATTTATTATGTAGTGTTATTTTTACTGTCGTAACTAAGCCCGGCCTGCAAGTTTGAGCGAATGCAAGCCGATGGCTGGTCAAATTCCCCCCTGGGCCGTGACATACATACAGGCTTCACTTGCCATTATAATTCACAGAAAGTGTCCAAGAAGAAGCCTGGAAACGCTTCCACCACCCCAACTGGTTTTTTTTTTCTGACCGTCAACATGACTCTGATCTTGGTGGTGCCGTCGTCGCCGACAGCCGCCCCATCAAGTCGAACGGCGGACCGAATAGAGGCCGCGCTCGATGGAGCTGATGAGGACGTTACCGCTTTGAAAGTAGGGGTAGACGGACCAGGCACCGTTGAAGGTTGCCTCGCCGCCGACCTCGTCGTCCTCGGGGTGAATGTCAAAGTAGGCCACCTCCTCAAAGCCGGCGCCCGTGTCGTCATGATTGATGGAGGTGACGTTGACGACTCGCAGGCCTGAACCATAGTTTGCCTGCCAGGAAAGCCCGTCGATGATGTACTGGTTGTGGTCGATGGAGCGCTGTGGGCTCTTGTAAACCCCGCGGAAGACGGGGTAGGCCAGATCCTGGATGTCGACGATGTACGTGGTCGTGTGCTGGTCCGCAGCGGGGCCCGTCTGATACTGCTCGTCGAGCTCGTCGTCGAGCAGCAGGTAGCGATGATCCTCGGTGACCCAGCCCTGGTGGGTGTAGGTGGCACCGTTGTAAGTAGTACGCGACAGTTGGCGCGGGATGGTGCGACGCGAGATGTCGACGATGGTGAGGGCGTCCTCGTTGAAGTTGAAGCAGATCTCGCGGCCCTGGTAGGCAGTCTGAGGGCCGCGGTAGATGACGCACTGAGCATCGTGGACGTAGCCGTCCGATGACACGCAGCCGGCGTCCTGAGGCCGGAGGGGGTTGGACACGTCAACCATCCACAAGCCGGCGCGGCATTTGAGGCGGTATTCGGTACCCACGGCGGCGATGAGGTCGGTGGCCTCGTTGGCCACAAGGTTGTGGCTGCTACCGAAGCCGGCAAAGTGCGCGGCAAGGTCCCGGCTCACGCTGTACGAGGGCGGGTTGTCGGGGTCGGCCGTGAGCAGCTTGGTGAGGTCAAAGATTTGCAGGCCGTGGTCAGGTGCCTCGGAGCCAATGTAGGCATAGTTCTTGATGACTTTGATGTCACGCCACGATGAGGCCACAGTCTGGGTGGGCAGGCGGCCGACGTAGGTCAGGCTGCCGTCCTTGTGCACCTCGGCAAAGGCGGTACCGTCACTCTGGCCGAGAAGAGCAAACTCGCGACCGCTCGAGGAGTGAGTCCAGCCTGAGAATTTTTTTTTTTTTTTTTTGAAATGCGAGATTTGGTCAGCGAACGCCTTCCTTGGGTGTATTTATAAGCTTTTTACTTACCCCAGACATCGTTGCCAACACGGGTACGGCTGCCCATGTCCTGGTGCCTAAGGAAACCCACCAGGTCCAAGCCGTTGCACTGATATTCACCCGCCTTGCCGTCGACGCAGGGGGTGGCTCCCATGGCCTGGTAGCGGTCCATGCTAAAGCGCCCGGCGGCGACATCCTTTTCATGCTGCGTCACCTTCTTCTCGCGCAAGACCGACATTTCGACGGCGTTGGGTGCCGTGTGCGCCTGGAGGAACTGCGCGTTGAACTGAGACGTGTTGATCTTCTCAGCCACAACAGACCCCGCCAGGGCGGCGAGGAGGACGGAAGAGACTGTGGCCTTCATGGTGACGAGCTCTTGACGAGGAGAAAGAGGAGGGAAGAGAAAAATTCCTGTTCCAAGGTTGGCTGCCTTGACAAAGGTGACGAGCGATTAGCAGCCATTGAACACAGGATGGATAGGGCAATTCATATACTGTATTATTACTATTATTATTATTATTATTATTATTATTATTATTTTGTCTTTCTTTTGCTGCCAAGTGCTCGCTAATTCTTTATAACATTTGGAGATAAGCATTTGGCAATATTGGCCGGTCCAAGGCCCCGGAATGGAAGCTCGTCTCGATAGGCAGATGAGTCTTTGGATTCTCCCAACATTTCATTACACGTAGATATGGTTCGCTATCCACAGATACGGTTCATTCCTCACAAATGCACATGGCTGCAGGTTGGCAGGCAAGCAGGGTTCTTGACCAACGCTGGTTTCTTGGCGTCGCGTCGGTTGCCCATTGTGAGCTTCCTCTTTCAATATAGCGATCAACATCAGTAATTAAATTCCCCAAGGCTCTTCAATGACAGCCACTGCGCACCAAAGGCACGTCGAAGGGCCAGCGCTAGTTCTGTGCGGAGCTGGGGGGTTGCATGCCGATCGCCGAATGCCCAGAAACTGGGTGCAGCTTTCTCCGAGTTACCCCGGGGCGGGTTGGCATGTTGAAGTTCCCCACATCAGTTACGATAAGTATACGTCAAGACTTGGCGAATGGGGGACGCCATGGCTTATATATTGATGTGTTCTGCCGCTTTTCCGGACACGGTCACCGGCATGAGCTTTTGCTGTATGTTTGTCTACAGTATTTGTGAACTTGACCTCCCTGTCTCTCCCATCAATGACAATGCTAAGGACGACAGTTGCCGAGGTCTAACATGATGGGTGGTGAAGCTTCCTAACTTTTGTAGATTACAATTGGGCAACCCGCTCGACGACAAAGTTTACCTCGGTACACGGTCTCCTTGTTGAAGGCCGCCAAGTTAACTGTCAGTTTGTAAAGGGCCTGTATTCTCTGCTCTTATTTAGTTTTACAAGCGGGCTGAATGGGCTATATTACCAAGAAGCTATGGACACTGGTCGCGCTCTCCTTCTCTTGCTCAACAACAATGATGTGTATCCGCCTCATGGTGACCCCGAGAGTCACCATCCTCGCTTCAGTTGCATATAGGCACATTCGCTAGCACCTTTATCCAGGCCTCAGATGACCAAAAGTGCTGTTCATTTGCACTCAAAAGGGATCTCGCTAGGAACACTGGGGACGCCGGTCGCGGGGGTAAAGCACTTGATGTTTTTATGGTGTGGCTGACTTGGGATGTTGATAAACCTCGGACAAAGTATCCATCACTTGATCCCAGGAAAACCCGAAGTCCATAGGAATTCGGCCACCAAGTTGCCTTCGCAACAAACTGCCAAATAAGTCCCCAATTTTTTGCTGTTTGGTTGCTACTTGCAACTCTTGTGCGGTTAGGACCCTCGGTTCCTGAAGGCTCTGAAGCTGTTTGGCTCTGCTCAGGGGACGTAGTGGCGGGTATTGTATATTGCCACAAGCGATGCAACTACCTCTGAATTTATCACACGGCCGCCACAGAGCTGTAGGTCGCCGCCTTAGCCCGACATCACGGCCCATTGGGAATCGCTGCTCGCCATGGGCATATTATATGGCCACTAAACCACGTTTTACATTGTGCCGTGCATCTACTACGCAGCGCTTATCCTTTGGCGCAAGAATATTATGATGAGTTTCCTGGCCAGATGTAGTCCTAAGTGCCACAGAGATCGGGGTTATCACGATGATGGCGCGCGCCTTCTGCCCGCCCTTTCGGGACTCCACGGGCAAGAACTTCTCTCATTGGCCAGCGTCAGATAACGGTCGCTGGATTGAAACCCGTTCGTTTTTTTTTCCGTGGCCGTGGGCTGCGTTTCCCTTCACACTCGTCCAACGGAGGCGGAAAACAGGCGGCATGTCTCAGCCTCCTCCTGCGCAGCCAAAGAATTGCCTCGATACTGACTCGCTTATCCAAATCATGTTCAGGGATCCTCTTTGTCATTTCAGGTTCTACCTTACTTGCTAGCCCGGCGGTGGTTTGTATGGATCATAGCTATAATGGAGGGACAAATATTGCTTTTCTATGGGTGTGGTTCTGGGCAGGCAGTTTGTTATTGGTGGCCTGGTTTGTGTCATTTGCATATTTGGACTCTATTCAACCAAGTAAGGAAAGCCTTGATTCTTTAGGTGTATTGTGTGACAATGATTGGGCCAGACTATCTAGCGGTGACCTCTGGCTAGCCAGCGCCGAGGTCCACTCAGCACCAACATCATAATAGACCCCTTGCGTCTTGAGACTTTTCCCCAGCCAAACTCCACCCAAATCTGTCCCGCCTGTCCTAACTTGCGACTTGCTTTGTTCAGAACATATGATGGAAAACGCGTAACGCACTACAAAGGATACCACAGAAAGCAATCCTGCGCAAATCGATTTGTACGTATGTATATTAGTACTATATATCTGTATCCAAACAATCAATTTGACGTCCATGAATAAAACCTTGGAAAATTGAAAAAAAAAAAAAAGAAAATACGCCCAATCAATTACCGTACTCCCGTGCTTAACGGCATCTAATAATGCAGATCTTTGACGCTTTAATCTCTGGCAGGGTTCCAGGTTTTCCACTGTTGATGTTTTTGATAGTCGTCCTTTGAAGCCGAGAGGCAGATTTGTTATCTAAAGCATTGTCGGATGGACCAGGCAAGTATTTTAAGACCCCGGTGACGAAAAAGCAATGTCGTCAATGCAAAGAATTGCGATGCTTCCCCAGTCGGATATGATGCGACAACCCTACACAAAATGTGGACAAGGAGTTCATTGCATCACAGGACGGCACATTTGGTAATTGACAGGAGTATGTAGCTACAATTGAAGGACAGAAGTACCGACAATTTTTATTATTGACACAATGAAGTGATTTTTAAAATTTTGTATAATCAATTGTAAATTGAAATTATAATAACCTAAAATTCCATGAAGATGGTATACTATTGCTGAAAACGTTTATCCATTAATTTTTTAACGGGGTTATCCACTAATTTGCAACTTCTACAACTACCGTATTCACTAGTAAACAAAAGCTTCAACTTTCCATCTTGAAATTTCACCAAAGTCAATTTTACGGTCCGTAATCATAATAACATTTTGGATTTGAAGAGCGACGAGCTGAATGAGTCAAGTTAATATATTATAGTAAAATCTTTTAATTCATACCGGCTTTACTTTGTACAGTGCTTTTAATTAGAAAAGGGTGACCTTTTCCCAATTTTGTATGGGAAAATGCGGAAAAGTCGATACTTTCGTCTCCCCACTTTAATCATTTAAAGTCTCGTTATGCTCACAAAATGTATCTTGGGCTAAATCGGCCCCTTTGTCGTTCGTTTTATGCACATGACACAGTGATTTTTGCTCTACCTGTTGAAGGTAATGTTGGTTTGTTCATCTCTTTCTCGGCAACCTCCGGACTTTGACGAATGACATGTAATACGACTGCCAAAAATAAATACGGTCCACTTAATAATTAGTTTGAACAAGATTCTAATTTATACCTGGCAGGGATGTGACGTGTAAAAGAAGAGGAACAAGTGGTTATACACATACATACATTTGTATATATACCAACATTCTTTTTACCTTCTTAAAAGTGGATTGTTTCCTCCAATACTACAAGTATTGCTTCAGTCCTTTTTAACCAAACAGACCTCTTTTTACTGTTACTATTCCTTTTAAACAGCCTTCACAAGACGCATACTTCCTTCAGAGTTCAAATTTAACCGTTACGATGAAATTGTCCCACTTTTTCGCCCTCTGTACAGCTTCGGCATTCGTGTCTGCCAGCAACTCAGTTCGCCTCGCGACCAGAGGACAGGGAAAAGATATACAGGCAGTTGTCAGTCCCGTGGTTAGAAAACGCGACCCAGCTGCCAGACAGCTGTGGAGAACCCGCCCACTACTAGTGGACGCGAGTCCGGACGACCTCAAAAGGAAGGATGATTCAACAATAGAAACCGAGATTGAATTGACAATCGATCATAAGCCGTCCAAAGGCGCGATTCTAAACGATCCAAAGGCCACTTGTCATATTTTTGTGTATGTCGGGAGAACTGGAGATTTTCTCGCATATGGCGCAGCTCCAGTTGGTCAGATTGCCCAAGTTAGCTTCAAGCAGGGTGAACTCCAGTCTGATGAAAAATGGCAATTTCAAACTTCTCGCATCGAAGGCAACCAGGCCCGGTGTGCCATCAAACTGATAAACCCACCTAACAAACGTATTGCCGACCACTTGTTTGTTATTGGCAATATCGCAGGTGAAAACCAAATAGTTTGGTTCAACCATCCGTTTACAAAAAAATCAATGTTTTTATCATGATTGTTTCCTGGAGATCCCAAACAGTGTGACTGAGGAGGAATATGGTTTAGGCTTGCAGGAACGACGCGATCGAAGGACTGGTATCGGTTTCGCGCCACTTTTACCCACAGCGTTTGTGGGGCAAAACGGGCCATCGAGTTGACTTGATTTTGGATGCACGCTCGCGATTATGATAGCGATTATACTTCTTGGGCTTTTTTATTTCCTTTTTTTTTTCGAACGTCATTTAGTTGATAGTTTTGCAACGAGCTGGTCAAGATCCCAAAAAAGCGCCGCTTTCAGAGCCGTTTTTGTCGTATTTGAGGTGGACCAGACTGGCCGACTTGTGTTAACGTCTCGGACTAACAAACATCAGTATTTTTTTTCGCCGATATCCACCCACTCCAATTTGTCCTGTCCTTCCCGTTGGTTTGCAGAATTGCTTCGTTGCATTACATTAAGTTGCCACGAAGAAGGCTATGCGCAGGTCATGATTAGTTCTACTCCAGATCCTAACCACCACCATTGAGCTTCCGTATGTCTTCGGCTTGCGAAAGCAATAATTTAGGGCTTGCAGATGCCCTTCCCCGGCTACCAATGAGAAAGCAGGATTCGGCGGGCCTCCGGCCGCTGGACGCGTGAACTGACTGCCACCACCGCTGAAGCTGATACGCTAAAATTCAGGTAGTTATAGCAAATCAACAGTGTGAAGATCCCTAAAAGAAGCCGCGAAGCCAAGCAACTTTTAGGCTACCTATTTGGTAGTTGTTATGCATGTTCTAGTGGATTTCCTGATTCCTTCAGTCAAGCACCTACTGCCTACCACTTTATGCGGAACGATCAAGCAGAAGAGCATAACGAGTAGAAATCTCGCACAGCTAAGCCGCCATGTAGTGACAGAACAACCTGGCTCCAGTTGCGCCCGAGCGGACTTGAGCGCTGCAGGAACAGGGACAGGCAACAAGCAGGGTCCTCTCAGCGTGTGTTTGAAGCATACCAAGAACTTGAAAAAAAAAAAAAAAAAAACAAAAAAAACCCTCCATTATATTAGAAGCTCAGGGTAATTTGCGAAAAAGCGGCAGCCCTTACTCTGTGCAGCCCCTATGCAACGGACATCACTTCTTTACAGTCCAGGGCCGTGCTGCTCTCACTCAGGCAATGCTCTGGCCAGCACGGCCAAAAAGTACTTCCACCTTAAACTGCCCACCGATGTGCCCTCGCGATGCTTGTCTGGGAGCACAAGTATGAGATAAATTTCTCAAAGTTGACGTGGCCATATTCAGCACCGTAAGAACAAAGTAGTTAGCTGGTGCCCAGTGCCTCATCTGGCGTGCAGTCGTCGGTTCGGGTCTCGTCATGGTCAATCCTGACGTGGCAGCACACAGGGATCTTTGCGGGTTGTCTATTGCTTTTTCTAAGTCTTCTTTATCCCCAATCACAATAACTAGATCAATCTTTCGAGATAGATGGTAACACTGTTTGGTGAGGTGACCAACTGGCCTTCTCAACCTTATCACCGCCGACCCGTGTTGTTCACACCTCACAAAGCGGGCGCGTCGCCTTGTCGTGGAACCGTCATTCAGGAAAGGTAGTGCCGGGTACACCGTCCACACATTGCCGGGTCACATTCCTCAGTAAAAGTCACCTTCCTTCATATGGGGCTATCAGTGATTTTTACATGACCTTGAGATGCCAAACGGAAGATTTGATAGGCGCGTGTAGCACCCATGGCCTCGTACTGACCGGTCTCTTTGTATGGGTCGGGATATCGGCGCTTAATATACATGATGCCAATTGAACGTTTCTTTTTCCACTCTGCTCTGCCGTGCTGTGCAACCCCAACAATTGCAAAATATCAAGCTGTTTATGGACCTTGGTATTCTTCATATGACCGGTGTGCCCTGCTTGCAAAGATGCAGATCGAATAATTCCCCGTCTCAATTACCGGCCTCCTACACCACTCAATGCAGCTTTCCAGCCCGTGTGTGTGGACTTTTCTTTTTCAGTCGGTACCCCAAGCTTGACGCCGTTCCCTCTTTGTCGATCAAATTGCCCCGCCTTCATGGCCAAATGATGACTTGTTAGCTAGTCTAGTCTAGATTATGACTTCGTTTGTTGAACGGGAAAGGATGCAAGTTGATTCAAAATGGAGCAAGTGTAAGCAAGCGTCGCTATGTTATAACGTACAATAAATGCCTCCAATCTATCAATATCCTATCTTTCACTCAGGTTGCTGTCCCCAAACTTCCTTGCTCCATTCTACTTCCAGCTGCCTTGCAGTCAGAATCAAACAAGTCATATACTACAGTACTATCCACCATCCAACAGCAATTTTCAACCTACCAACATGAATTCCGAACGCTACAACTCATCCTCGGCGGCTCCGGCCCCTGAGTTCCACCCACTTGTAAGGCTCGGCAATCTCAGCCGCATCGATGGAACGCCAATTGAATTCGATATCGTTGGCGTACACACCAAAGGCTTTAAAAACTCCGCGGGGGAATGGTCCTGTTACAGGCGCAACTATTTCTCCTGCACCGGTTCATACACGCTGAATCCTCCTCAACCGCAAAGCACTACGATCCAATTTTTAAATATTTCAGAACGGGTGCATAGCGTATCGGGATTCGCCATCAGCTTTTCGGTCGTAAAGGCCGGCGAAAAGCGGCCGATACAGTTTGTTCAATATACAGCCAAAAGGGACAAAGGCCCGGTTTTAATCCCCGGAAAAATCCGCCTGGAACCGATGCCTGCACAGCCGCAGATTTCAAACGCCTGGGTTTACATGGTCCAACACACGTTCGAACGCCTGCAGTTTAAACGCGCCACGCCCAACAATGGGAACCGACCTGCCCCTCAAAATTACTACCACCTCGAGATTGAATTTTGGGTTGACGTTGGTAACGACCAAGACGAGGAGTGGATCAAGATTGGCTACAGACGGTCGGTCAGGTTGATTGTGCGTGGGCGATCACCGGGTCATTACAACAACACGGGCCAATCCATGTCTGGGGTACCCGAGGGCCGCAGTGGTTACGGGAGGTGGTACGGCTGTGCCAATAAAGTCTTCCGGATTCACACTGGGCGGGGGCGTGATATATTCTTCAAACTACACGGGATATGGCAGATTGTTTTGATTCCCGGGACAAGTCTTGGGTGTGATAAGTCGGCCAACCGAGGGGGTGAGCAGTGTCCAGTTGACGTACGTTCATGGCGTTCATAACGCCGACGAGGCCGTTGATACGAGCCTCTTCGGACGGAAATGCAAACGGTACCGCCGTGGCTGAGGGTTACGGCCGTTTCTCTGGGAGTAGATGATGGAAACCAGGGTATTGAACAAGGACCGTCCGATCGCCACATGTCCTAAGGGAGTTCTGAATCTCGGCCAAGCTGCTGTACTGGTTTCGCAGAGCAGGACCGAGCTCTCCCTGCAGCCGCTGCAGCAAGCCGCTGAAAGAGTGGTTTTGCTCGTCCTCAAAACGGAATTCGACAAACCAGAAGATGGATCAAGCTGCCGATCATGTCTTGCACACCAACAATTCGCCGGCTCGTCACGACCCGAGGCCAAATATTCAAAGCAGACGTCTCCGGTCTGCGTGTAGGTGCGGAGGACCGTGGCCCAGGCGGCCTGCATCAATGTCGGGATGGTGACGCCATTTTTTTTTTCTTCCCTGAATGCCGATCCACTGCCACCTCCGGGAACCAAAGATAGTTCGGAGCGTGGGATGACGGCGAACAAGAGAGCGCCATGCCGACAAAGAGGTTGGCGAATGCAGGCAAGCAGTATGCCCTCCTGCACCGGGGTGCAGGCATATGCGTCCTCCACGAGAGCACGACTGATACCAAGCTCAGTCAGGGCATTTTCCGCAAGACTGTTGAGAGTTCCCGAGGCATCCGGTGCTGATTTTGTCACGGCAACCGCTTGTTCGCCGTTGATGGACCTGGCTAAGCCAGCCATTTCGGCCAGGGACTTGCTTTGCATCATATCCGAGACGCGCAGTTGAATCCCCGCAGCGGCACAACAAGCCTTTCGGCATCGAGAGAAAGAATGTCGCCAATGATGATACGGAGTTTGTCCTCGATCGAGGACGGAGTGGGAGCCTGACCCATTGGGAGGAGCGTTGCTGTCTTACAGCAGCCTCCGTCGCAATGCTTCATCGTCCACGCGGTCAGGTGATCCGGGGGGGCGGTGGGCAGACGATCTAGGATGATCCATTTTTTTGGGGAATGGCCACCGGCGGCTCGCTGTTCCTCAGGGCCGCCACCAGGAGCTTACGGAGCCTTTTGACGTGGTCGGCGACCCGGACGTCGTCCTGCTGCTGTGCCAAGGCGACTATCACGGTGGCATTTGACGTCTCCTCTCCGATGTTGAGAACCCGCGCCTGGGATACGGTTGGGTCTGCGCAGAGAAACTCCTCCATTTTGGACATGTGCAGTGAAAATTCGGTATGCATAGGAGCGGAACGAGGTTGGAATCTGTTTTAGTAAGTTTGTGTGTTTGCTCAACTGTTGGTTGGTGTTGTACAATCCAGGTAATGCGACCCTGGCATCTGTTGAAGATACGTACTGCTCGATACGCTCTTTGTTTATTTCTTTTTGTTTGCGTGTCAACTGGAAGCAGTGTGGCGGCTGCCAAGACCTAGATATCACAAGCTTTCTTTCTGTTTTCGCAATTTCAACAAATACAAACAATAAATTAATCGCGATAGACTGGAACTTGATAACTGAGTCCAGAATCCTCACGTAATACATGGCGAGGTTCCCAGTAAGACGGTCAGCATTCGGCTGCCTCCTTGACTGCCAGGACGCTGGCAATGTTACAATGCAGAGTGGTTACCTAGAGCTGCCTTGGGTACCTTGGCTGTCAACAATATGTAATGCTGAGGGTTAGGGTACCCGTACCTTTATCAGTGGAACAAACCAGAGCTAGGACTGGGACAAAGGCCCACCAATGTGAACATATCCGAGGAGCTGTAAAAACCCGAACGGAAAACATCACTTTTCGCGTGCTGGGCGTCAAGGAGGACGTCTACGGTATCAGCCCAGTCGGCATCCTCATCTACACGGGGGACGGTTTCATGTCAGCGACCATAACGTCGACGCACCCACAGGACACGCCCGCCGCGCTTAGCTTCCCGCCGCAGGCGGACCAATCAGACCACGATTGGGCAACGGTTGCCAAGCACTCAATCAGTTACGCGGGGCCTTTTGTTATCAACGACCAGATGTCTGCGACCGAGACGTCGGGACAGGTCTTCCACGGACCATTTACGGTCGCGAACGTACCATCGTCAATCGGGACGAAGCAGGCCAGGAATTATACGCTGTATGAAAATGGTAGACTGCTGTTCATCACTTCAAAGAGAGGGGACGGGAGCGTGGGTCAGCTGTGGTGGGTAAGAAGCACCTGAAAAATAAAATGAAATAATATTATCGGAAAGCTATTATACGGGTTTTATGAGCAGTTTGAGAAATAAATGTGCTCTTCCACTTTTTCAGTCATTTGTGGCTGTAACCCTTTCCCGACTATTCCAATAAAACCCTGTTCAATTGAAAGCCAGATAAAGATTGTAGTCTGCCCTAGTTTTACATCTTAACCGATAATCGATTTTTTCCTCATGAAAGATAGTAAGTACGTTAGGTGGCATTACTACTATAGATGCCCGGTAAATAATATAATCTCATCACCAGCGTTTGTCTACTCTATGCGCATGACGCTATATATATTCTATGTTCTAAGCGTATAAACTTAGTTCTATCTTGGTATTGAAATGATGTTAGAACGCCGAGGCTCCGACACAAGGGCAATTATATTTGAAGGCTTTAAACTGGGTGTAAAGAAAAAGGAAAAGGACGTTACCAGTCCCGCAAACGCGCTTAAGCCTAGTAAAAAAACCCTGGGGATTTATCACATAAAGTCAAAGTAGTTAACATGGCAATCGCCCAGGTACCCCAATCCGTAACAAATATAAAAAGATTTAATACGGTCAATACAACCTTTCCTTCCTTTCTTGGCCTCTATCTCTCCCTGTATCTCTTTCGTCGATTTTCCATGAGAAAGTATCGGGAAATCGAAGACCGTTCACCAGAACCAAGTCGCTATTTCGGACCTTAACGGTTTTGTGGGGTAATTTCCATCTTTGGCCTGGTAGTTGACGAAACTGCAATTTTGCACTTCCACCCTCCTCACACTCCGCAAAAGCAATCTCCTGCTCACCATACGTAAGACCTATTCTGTAACTGGTGTTTGCGAAGGCCGGTACCGCAAATAGGGCAATTGATAGTGCAGTGATTTTGAAATTCATCGTAGTAGTAATAATATATACTCCGAATAAAGGACTGGCAGTTGAACATGTAAACAAGTGTAAAATTTGCAATATAACGTTAACGATATATGTCGAAATAGCGTTGGGTACCCCCTGATGGCCACCCCCCTAATGGGCACCCTTTTTACACCAAAAATCCCCTTTTGGAAAACATTATAATAAATCGAATAAGAATCGTATCAATACCATTTTAAATATGTATATAGAGATTTAATGATAGCACCCATACCGAAAAGGATTTTTGGATATGTATAATATATGTTAAAGGTTCGGCGGTTAAATCGGGTTTTAAATTTTCCTATACAAATAGTATAGTAGCGAAAAACGGCAATAATTACCGCAATTTCCCGTTTTAAAAGCCAAAATTAAAGATATTATTATATTATATACATATATATATATATATATATAACTTTATTAAGGTAGTTGCTCTATTGTTTTACGATATACTTAACGTTCAATTAGCGGATATATATAAATATATACTATATAAACTTGTAGTGGTTATATAAATATTACGTATAACGTAGCGAAAAATAGCAAATAAATAATATTAAAATAAGTAATCGGCTGGATAAGTAACAATTTAATAATATTTGGAATTTTGGCTTCTAAAACGGGAAATTGCGGTAATTATAACCGTTTTTCGCTACTATACAATTTATATAGGAAAATTTAAAACCCGATTTAACCGCCAAACCTTTAACATATATGATACATATCCAAAAATCCTTCTCGGTATGGGTTCTATTATTAAATCCCTATATATATTCTTAAACTAATATCGATACGACTCTTGTTCGATTTATTATAACGTTTTCCAATAGGGGACCTTTGGAGTAAAAAGGGTGCCCATTAGGGGGCATGGGCATGAGGGGGTACCCAACGTTATAGATATTTAAAGATTAAATATATTTTGTAGTTTTTAACATATATTATTATATTTGATTTATGATTTTAAATTATTGTACTTAGTAGAAATAAAGTATTTCCCTGGAGAAACGGTCTTTCAGTCAACGTAGTGGTGGAGAATGTATGCAATTATCGTTTAAAATGAATATTATATTATTGTTTTTGATTTAATAAAGAATTTATCAAAAAGGCTGATGATTCGCCCAATGGCATATAAAGTTAGAACAAGATTTAGTGCAGCAGTCAGTCTATACTCTTATAGGTAAACACTGTTTAACGTTTTTTTACCAATTTTATTTATTAAATAAAAAACAAAAAATAAAAGCGGTATAATTTTAACATTTTTTTCAACAAACAAATTATAAACGCCGATATTATAGAACGGACCTCACGTGGCCATTTGTATATCTACGTAATACAGTCCCTCGGATTTTCGTTTTATTATCGTTAAAACTCGTAAAAATATAAAAGCGTTTCGATTGTTAATTATATATAGAATTATATATACCTTACCTATCCGCTTATTTAACGGCTTATATAATCAAATATTTATACCAAAACTTGATATACCGCTATTTATACGTATATCACCCCCCACGTGCAGCAAGTTTAAAATTTCGTTGAAAAATAAAAATAATATAAAAAGAAATCGAAAATCGAAATAAAATCAAAAAAATAGTGCCGCCATGAGCGGATTGAGGGCAGGGCCTAGCGAATTCGCCCAATTGTACATATAAAAATATAAATTAAATCGTTAACAATAGCGGTATTAGATGCTATATTTAACGTGCACACCGCCTATTTTTACGATTTTTAGTCATTTTTTTATAATGGAGTGTGGGTCGCCGAATTGACGAAAATACCGCCACGAGCGGTGAAAATCGACGAGTTGTCCTCAGACTACAGTTGCATTGACCGAAAAGATGGCGCTTGTTCTCGTCTGAGGACAACTTGTCGATTTTCGCCGTTCGTGGCGGGTATTTGCACTATATTCGCACTGTAATCGCAACAATAACAGTAAAACCACTGTATGCAATTATATATTCGAATAAATAAATAAATACAAATTGTAAAAATATCGGGTAACCTGCGTTGCAGTATTTGATTTTTTTCCATTTTTGTGATTCAAAGACAGTTGGTATAGCTCCTTTGGTTATATAGGTATCTGAATATTAAATATAATTTTTTTATATATATTATTATATTTACTTTATTATTGTGAATATTACTTTTTAATATGAGTAAAGTCTCTTAATATAAGAACGGCTATTAAACTAGCGTAGCGCTGGGATGTGCAAGCAAATATTGCTTGAAATAATCATTATATTAATATTTCTATTTTAATAAATGATTTATTAAAAAACTCAACGATTCACCCAATTATTTGTTCAATTAAGAGAAGCTTCAAAAAAGCAGCTTAGTTATATTATTAAATTTAAATAACGTTTAACGCTTCTTTTACCAACTTTACTTAATTAAATAAAATATAAAATATAAAAACAGTACAACTCTACCATTATGTTTAATAAAAAGACTATCAAAACTGATATTCGAAATCGCACTTCACGTAGACGCTTATATACATACGGTATCCAATCCCTCGAACTTTGGTTTTATTATCGTCAAATTTGGTCAGAATATAAAAGCGTTTCGACTGTAAAATATATATAAAACTGTATATACCTTACCTATCCGCTTGTTTAACGGCTTATATAATCAAATATTTATACCAAAACTTGATATACCGCTATTTATACGTATATCACCCCACACGTGCAGCAAGTTTAAAATTTGGTTGAAAAATAAAAATAATATAAAAAGAAATCGAAAATCGAAATAAAATCAAAAAAAATAGTACTGCCATAAGCGGATTAAGGGCAAGTGGTATCCAATTCGGCCGTTATAACAAATAAAAATATAAATTAAATCCTTATTAATAGCGGTACTAAAACTATCTTCAACGTACAAACCGTTTATTTCTACGATCTTGATATTCCTTTTTATAACGGAGTGTTAATCGCCGAATCGACGAAAATACCGCCATGAGCGGCGAAAATCGACAAATTGTCCTCAGACCTGAACCAGAGCGTTCTCTGGATGGGCCCACAGGTACATTGCAAAGCCGCAATTGAGCCACAAACTGGATTAATTGTGGAGCTCTGGGCTTGAGAGATGAGCCCTGAGACTAGCCGTAGGTTGTTGTCGGACAAATTGTTCAGGTGGACCCCCATGAAGTTTCGAGTGCGTCCCAACCGGCCGCGAGGGGTACCAACCGGGATCAGTTCGCAGAGGTTTATATCCGCGTTTATAGGCAAAATTAGAGGTATGACTCCGGCTCGATATTAGGAGAGCGTAATTGTCGGGCAATTCTCCAGTTATAGTTGGCTGGCATCCCTGGATTAATGTAAACGATAGTAAATTTTGGGCGAGAATATAACGGGCCGTGGTTCCTCGGGAGATGTAAAATTGGTCCAATTCACCGTTAAAACGTGTGGCTTGGTCGTTGAAAACTTTAACTATGCAGTCGTTCGTTTGAGATAGCGTCGAATCTCGGCATAAGCCATCTTGCGGGTGATATTTAGAAAGTTGTGGTGTTCGGTTGCGGGAAGATCGACCAAACATAGGATTGGCGACGGCGGTGCTCGGTATTAAGGCCAAGGCAAAAATGGCTGCGGTGAAAGTGTTGGAGATCTGCATCGTTAAACAAAAATGCAAAGGTTTGATCTTATTTATTATATTGTCAGGTGGCAAACATATGATGAAGAAAGGAAAATAATATATCGAAGTCGGACGATATTATCAGAGGGAAACTTAAAATGCAAGTGAAACAAGATGGTAAAACTATCGAATGTTCATGGTTAGGTTCATGAAAAAAAATAATCGGTACGGGAAGTTCATATTATATAGTGGTGAACCCTCCCATACTAAAATAAACTTCCGATTCTAAAAACATTTTCAATTATTTATTTATATTTATACCGTTGGATCACATGCGGTACACAGAGTTTCCTAATATTTATAACTACGTCGTCCATGCCCAATGACGAAATTAAAGTTTAGGAATCTCAAATAAAACTAGCGCGGCGCAGCGGGTAAAGCCTGGAATAGTATCATAGTGATTTAATACGGGATAAATTGAATTATATAAGTTGAAAAACCCTAGTTTCAGGGCTTATCCTAGAACGAACGCTCGGCAATTGATCCATTTCGTGGTTCAATTGCGGCGTTAGTTGTACCTGTGGGTCAGGTCTACCCAAGGTCGCCCTTATTTTTAATCTGAGGACAGTTTGTCGAATCTCGCCGCTTATGGCGGTATTTTCATCAATTCAGCGACTAATATTCCGTTATGAAGAAATAAATAAAAATCGTAAAAATAAACAGGTTGCATATTGGATATAGCATCTAGTTCCGCTTTTGATAACGATTTAATCTTTATTTTTATCTATCATAATGGCCGAAATCGATACCACCTGCCCTTAATTCGCTTATGGTGGTACTATATTTTCGATTTCTTTTATATTATCTAATTTTTTATCCAAATTTTGACGTTTTTGCACGTGGAGGATGGTGTGCATTTATACAACGCTATATTGGATTCTGGTATATATATGGGATTATGTTAGCCTTTGAGTAAGCGGATAGGTAAAATATATTAATTATTATATGAAGTTTACAATGGAAACGATTTTATATTTTTACCAATTTTAACGTATATTCAGGGCTTAACCTAGTAAGAACGTTCCGCAATTAACCCACTTCGTTAGTCTCGGTGCTCATACACCCCTGCGGGGTCCGAGCGCTCCATGTACTTTTTAGCCATATAGTTTTTCGACTAATTACATTGGCCGAAAAGATCGCGTTCGTTCTGGTCTAAGGAAAATTTGTCAATTTTCGCCGCTTATCGCGGGTATTTATACTATATTCGCACTACAACAGCAAAAAAGACAGTGTAACCACAGTATGCATTCAAATATTCGAATAATGAGAGAAATAAAATTCGTAAAAATATAGGGTAGCCTGCGTTGTAACATATGATTTTTTTACCTAGTCTCAGTGCTCAGACTAGACCCCCCTGCTTCGCAGTGGGGACCGAGCGCTCCATGTACCTTTCAGCCACATGGCTTTTCGACCAATTATATTGGCCGAAAAGATCGCGCTCGTTCTAATCTGAGGACATTTTGTCGCATTTCGCCGTTTATGGCGGTACCACCAACGATAATTTGTCGCATTTCGCCGTTTATAACGGTATTATTAATAATATACCTAATATTGCGATATCGCTAATTATTGTTTTATTAACATAACGATAATTTGTGGTATTTTGCCGTTTATAGCGGGTATATACAAAATATTCGCATTATAATGGCAAAAGAAAATAATATACCCATAGCATGCAATTAAATATTCGAATAAAAGAATAAATAAAAATTATAAAATATATAGTATTTTGCGTTAAATTCATTGGAGTTTGTTAATTATTTGAATGCCGGCCGCGTCTTTATAGCCACTGTATTTGGAAAAATATTAAAATATTAACTAAAATTTGTAATTTTTCATTATATTTAATTTTTAGTTTAAATAACGGTATGTAAAATTGATTTTAAACAAAATTACATTATTTAAAGCTTAGTAAACCTAATATTGCAAAATGCATGCAATTATTGATTAAACCAAAAGTTTTATTAGTATTTTTATATAAATTAACAATTTGTTAACAAATTAAATAATTTACGCAAATATTGGTAAAATGAAAATATTTTGACTTAATACATTCTTTAATCAATTTGCTATTAAATTTTATATGAGTTCTTTTTTTATAAATTTTATTTAATTAAATAAAGTAAAAAATACAAAAAGAACATAAATTTAGCATTTCTTTATATAAATAAATAAAAAGGGCCGGTATTGTAAATCGGGTTTTACGTTAACGTTTATTTATATATATAATCCACTTTTTCAAATTTTGGTTTTATTAATGTTAAAATTGGTAAAAATGTAAAAGCATTTCGATTGTAAAATATATATAAAATTGGATATATTTTACCTATCCGCATTTTTAACGGCCTATATAACTAAATATACGTACAAAAATGTGATATTATATTAAATATATATATGCCACCCCCCACGAGCAAAAACCACAGAATTTGGCTGCAAAACAAAAATAATATAAAATTAAGCAAAAAAAGCAAAAAGATTTATAAAATACACATTTAGCATTTCTTTTTATTAAACAGTTTTGAAAACCAATATTGTACGTAGGACTGGATTTGGACGTTTGTTTATATACGTAATCGAATCTTTGAAATTTTGGTTTTACTATCGGTAAAATTGGTAAAAATATAAACGAGTTTCGATTGTAAATTATATATAAAAAAGTATATACTTTGCCTATCCGCTTATTTAGCTGCTTATATAATATGGTATATGCACCAAAATTTTGTGTATCGATAAATAAACATATACGACCCTCCACGTGCAAGAATTATAAAATTTGGTCAAAAATTAAAAATAATATTAAAAAAAATCGAAAATCGAAAAAAAAGTCGAAAAAACAGTACCGCCATAAACGGATTAAGGGCAGGTGGTATCGAATTCGGCCATTATAACAAATAAAAAAATAAATCGAATCGCTGCTAATAGCGGTATTAAACGCTATTTTCAACGATATTTTATTTTTTCAATATTGTGCATGGTTGTGGAATAATAAAGGAGTTTCGGTCGCAAAAAGGCCAAAAATACCGCCATAAACGGCGAAAATCGACAAATTGTCCTCAAACCTAAACCAAAGCGTTTTTTGGATGGACCCACAAATACATTGCAAAACCGCAATTAAACCACGAAATGGAGCGAAACGAACGAAATAGATTAATTGTGGAATTTTGGGCTTTAAGGATAAACCTTAAAACTAACGTGGCCCTAAATAAGCATTTTATTTACGTTATATAATAGGTTTTCCAATATGGGTTAGCTTTTATTGGGTAAAATTTATTGTTTGGGTTAACGAGGGGTAATTGTTCGTTACTATTAAGGCGCAAAATGCATGGACGTAACGGGAATTAAATTTGCGACCTATTCGGAGGTCGGCGCTATACGGGATTTTATAACCTGTTAATTATACCGCTGTTTAATTGGCTACGCGCATAAAAAATGCAACCGACTGTAATTTTAAGGTTTATCCCTAAAACCCAAAATTCCACAATTAAACGTAATTTAATTGCGGTTTTGCAATGTATTTGTGGGTCCATCCAAAAAACATTTTGGTTTAGGTTTGAGGACAATTTGTCGATTTTCGCCGTTTATGGCGGTATTTTTGGCTTTTTTTCGACCGATATTCCTTTATTATTCTATAACCACGCAAAATATTAAAAAAAGAAAATATTGTTGAAAATAGCGTTTAATACCGCTATTAGCAGCGATTTAATTTATATTTTTATTTATTATAATGGCCGAATTGGATATTACCCGCCTTTAATCCGTTTATAGCGGTACTGTTTTTTCGATTTTTTTTTCGATTTTCGATTTTTTTTAATATTGTTTTTAATTTTTCACCAAATTTTATAATTTTTGCACGTGGAGGGTCGTATGTATATATATATATATATATATATCGTCGTCATAAATTCTAATGCATATACCGGATTAAATAAACAGTTAAATAAGCGGATAGGTAAAGTATATATTTTTTTATATATAATTTATAATCGAAATTCGTTTATATTTTTACCAGTTTCAACGATAATAAAACCAAAATTTCAGAGATTCGATAAGGTATATAAACAAACGTCCAAATCCAATTTAACCCATAACATCGGCTTTAAAAGCTATTTAATAAAAGAAAATGCTAAATGTATATTTTAAAAATCTTTTTGCTTTATATAATTAATTTTATATTATTTTTGTTATGCAGCCAGATTTTATAGTTTCAGCACGTGAGGAGTGGCATTTATAAATGTAATATAATATTACAATTTGGTACGTATATCCGATTATATAAGCCGTTAAATATGCGGATAGGTAAAGTATATTTAATTTTATATATATTTTATAATCGAAATACTTTTACATTTTTACCAATTTTAACATTAATAAAACCAAGGTTTGAGGAAATGGATTACGTATATAAACAAACGTCAACGTAAAATTTGATCTATAATACCAGCCCTTTTTATTTTTTATATTAATAAATGCTAAATTTGTATTATATTTATGTTTTTTGTTTAATCTAATTAAATAAAATTTATAAGTAAAAGTTAAATAAAATTTATCAATAAACCGATAAAAGAATGCATGGATTGAAAATTCTTTTAATTTTATCTATATTTGCGTAAATTATTTAGTTTTTTAACAAATCGTTAATTAATATAAAAATATCTATAAAATTTCTGTTTTAATCGATAACTGCATGCATTTTGCAATATCAGGTATGCTAGCTAATGAATTTGGTAATTAGAATTAAAATTAATATTATATACCATTATTTAAAATGAAAATTAAATATAATGAAAAATTACAAATTTCACTCAATATTTTAATATCTGTCCAAATACAGTGGCTATTAAAACGCGGCCGGCGTTCAAATAATTAACAAACTCCAATAAATTCAACGCAAATTACTATATATTTTAATAATAATTATTAGTTTTTTTATTTAAATATTTAATTGCATATTATGGTTATAACATTTTCTTTTACCATTATAATGCGAATATATTGTATATTTATCGCTATGAACGGCAAGATACCACAGACTATCTTTATATTAATAAAACAATTATTAGCAATATCGCAATATTAGGTATATTATTAATAAAACCGTTATAAACGGCGAAATGCGATAAATTATTGCTGGTGGTACCGCTATAAACGGTGAATTGCGACAAAATGTCCTCAGATTAAAACGAGCGCGATTTTTTCGGCCAATATAATTGGTTGAAAAACCATGTGGTTAAAAGGTATATAAAACGTTCGGTCCCCACTGCGGAGCAGGGGGGTTTAGTTTGAGCATTGAGATTAAACCGACTGCATTTTACGTGCGGTCGCAGGGCTTTTATAGGGCCTGTTTTTAATATATATATATATATATACCATACCCACGTGTAAAAACGATAAAATCTGGCTGCAAAACAAAAATAACATCAAATTAATTAAATAAAGTAAAAACATTTATAAAATATATATTTAGTATTTTATATTATTAAAAAGCTTTTAAAGCCAATATTATGTATTGGATTGAATTTAAACCTTTGTTTATATTCGTAATTTAATCCCTGAAGCTTTAGTTTTATTATCGTTAAAATTAGTAAAAATATAAACAAATTTTAATTGTAAATTATATATGCAAAATATATATTTTGCCTATCCGCTTATTTAACTGTTTATATAATACAATATATATACCAAAACTTATTACAACGGTAGATATATATATATACGACCCTCCACGTGGAAAAAGTATAGATTTGGTTAAAAATTCAAAATAATGTTAAAAAAAATCGAAAATCGAAAAAAAAATCGAAAAAACAGTACCGCCATAAACGGAGAAAGGGCAGGTAATATCGAATTCGGCCGTTATAACAGATAAAAAAATAAATTAAATCGCTACCAATAGCGGTATTAAACGCTATTTTCGACGATATTCTTTTTTTTAATATTTTGCGTAATTGTGGAATAATAAAGGAGTTTCGGTCGAAAAAAGGCCAAAAATACCGCTATAAACGGCGAAAATCGATAAATTGTCCTTAAACCTAAACCAAAACGTTTTTTAAATAAACCTATAAATATATTGCAAAACCGTAATTAAATTACGAAATGGAGCGAAGCGAACGGAATAAATTAATTGTAGAGTTTTGGGTTTTAGGGATAAACCTTAAAATTAATAAAATCCATATAATAGCTAAAATATTTGTTTAAATAACTTTAAAGTTAATTCCTAAAGCCCAAAACTTAACAATTAATCCATTTCGTTCGTTTCGTTCCATTTCGTAATTTCAATGTTTAAATTAAACCCCCCTGTTCCGCAATGGGGACCGAACGTTCCATATACTTTTTAGCCACATGGTTTTTCGACCAATTATATTAGCCAAAAAAAATCGCGTTCGTTTTAGTTTAAGGATATTTTATCGCATTTCGCCGTTTATAACGGTATTATTAATAATATACCTTTTAATTATATGCGTTATTTAGCATATAATAGGTCCACTTTTATTTATATATAAGCTATAATAAATAGTGCCGAAATGGGGTTATTGGGGCTGTTGGATTTTCTATTATATTTTGTATATATGGTGCAGGAGTTGCGATTTAAAGTTAGCGAATGGGGTTTTACCCTGTACCGGGTTTTATACCCACCCTGCATTTACGAATTAATTACCCTGTATTTAATTGAAATTTTTACCAAATTAGCAAATTAGTGCGAACCTAAAAATGGTTTGTATAAAAATAAAGGTGTTTTTTTAACAACGTATACAAAATAATTTTTCGGAAAATCGTGTGCGGTACCGCAACGCTTTCTGGCGTGCGGACCCCCATTTCGATGTCGGAAAATATGTAAGGGAGATAAAACAAAATTTCCCCCACCAATAAATTAAATTTATTAATCCAAAAATTAGTAAATAATATAATGTATTTAAATTTTATAATTACAGGTTTTTACAACGCAATTAGCATTACGTCGCATTTAGGTTAATATTTAACCCCCTATTAACAACCCATATTATTAACAGGTAATAAGCCCGGAAAAGTTTTAATTTATGTATTAAAATGCATTTTGCATCGCTGGAAAGCTTGAAATTTAGCTTTTAATTTGGTTATTATCGCATTTTTACAGCACGTATATTGGCGAAAATATTGCTGTTTTTGTGCAAAATTATTGGGGTTAGGCGCTAATTCAGCACCTAACCCCCCTATATTTACAATGGGGATCGTTAAAAATTAACGTTCGATTCAGGCTTTTTTAAATACTGCAGCGATCGTTTATATTGCAAATCCAAAATTTTTGGTATAATTTTTGTGGATCGTGCACGCTATTGTAATTGGTTCAAATTTTCAATAGGGTTTACGCTAGCGAATTAGGGCCAAAAACCCCTATATCCGTTCGCTAATAACCCATTAAATCGTAATGCGTTTAATAGGGTTTATAATAGCCCAAAAGCCCATTAGCGGAATTACGTTAATAATTAATTTACTTTACACGATATTTTGCAATTTACCCTGCACGATATTTTGCAGTTTACCCTGCACCTATTTAACGAATTAAATTCGTTACGTGAATTTGGATTAGTATAAATATTAGGGCACCCATTAATTGGGGATTTTAGGGATTCCAACCCTGTATTTTAATGGATTTTAACCACTAAAAATAGCAATAAACCCTATAATTGGTAATAACAGGCCTATACCCGTTAAAAGGCAAACGGTATAACAAATCCTAAATTAAATAAGGTATTTACCTTTAAATAATTAGGTTAATTAACTATAGCTATAAATTAGCGAATTGCAACTATAATTTAAGTTACCCTATAATGGAAAACAGCCCTATATCGGGCCTTCCAGGCCCAATTCCAACAGATAGGGGGCCTAAACCCAGCCTAAACGAAGTTTTAACTGTGAACATGGCTAGCACAGGGCTAATTATATTAGCTACCCTGCATTCTTTTATAACGGCTAGCACGGGCTAGTTTTATTAGTCACCCTGCATCGAATAAATAAATAAATGACAAATAAAACGTATACGCGTTTATACACACAAAGCTTTATATATTACGTTTTTGTTCATAGTTTCAACAACAAAACAAATACGTCATATTTAATCTAGCTTAGTGGTATAATGCACGTACCATAATCTATATCATATATACGTTGAAGTGCGTGTGTTCGAATCCCGTTGTGGTCGCAGATTTTCTGTGCATGCATAAGCACAATAGGCCGTTAGGCTCAATGGGCCGTTAGACTCAATAGGTCGGCAGGTCAGTTACATGAATAAGGCCAAGTCATGTGACGTGACCCCGCATTCCGGACATCCGGATCGAAGATCTGCACCTACGGATTCGAATACGTAATTCACAACTTAGCCTTAGATACATCACCTTCATACCTTCATCGATTCAACGATTAAACGAATCGATTGTGCAACAATATATTATCTCTATTACCCGCTAGCAGACGGTTATCTGCCATTTAAACGTTCCATCAGCCTTATACGTGATCCACTTTTCCCCACGTTCAAGATTAAGCTTATTCTATCTCATAACCTCCTCACATTGACCTGTAAAAAACCCCTAACAACAAGTTTAGCTTTGTATTTTATAGGTTTATTATTTTCATCCTTTTTCAATTTAAATACCGGCCGGGTAGAAACGAGTTTACGGCCTGTAGGTAATTTAATTTTAGGGATAAAACGGAAGGTTTTTGCAATAACGATTTGGTCGAATTTAAACGTTAAAACAGCTAGCCATTTAGCATTTTCAGGGCTATTTAAGGCCTGTTGGTAATTATTTGGTTTACCATTTTTAGTGGGCTTTTTCTTGATTTCTTTTGGCTTAAAATCAAAAATAATGCACGTAATTTATATCCATTAAATTTGGGTTTTCGAACTGCGAATTTAACTGCATATTCTGTATTTTAGGTGCTAAAAACACCGGAATTTCCGTTGTTTTAGGTATTGGATTAGGTACCGCTACCATTATAGGCTTTGGGGGGCGAACGGTAAGTTATACAGGCCTGGCGGGCATTATATTTATAGGGCTTAAATACCCTGTAACGGGTGGTAATTACTTTGTACCCGGTGGTAAATGCCCTATATTTTCAGAGTTTTTTAGGGGATAATTATCCGTTGGAACGCTGTTAATTTCGTTTTCAAATTCAAAAGTAAAATCCCCTTTTAAATTTGTATTTTCCCTTTATAAAATCTGTAGCGTTTCCCCTGGAATAGCCAAATTTTCAGCGGTTATACCCTTTGTAACTTTGACGGTAAAGGTTTTGTATACGGCCCGTTTAGTGGGTGCGTAAACCAACGCTATAAAACTTAATAAATGGGTTAAAAATTTCACCGTTTCGGTGCGGGGAACCAATTTATTAGATTTTTGGCGTTTTTCCAACGGTATAATAACCTGGTATACAGTACCAATAACCCGAAAATACCCTAAACTGGGTTTATGCGGTAATCCAAATTGGAATTCGGAATAAAATTCTTCGTAAGGTGTTAAATCCCTATTAGTTACCGTTGTACGGTTAATTAAATTAACCACGGCAAATAGTAAATAACATTATAAATATAATGGTAAACCCGCCGTTATAATGGTAGACCGAAGTTTATCCAAAATAACTTTAACGGACCGTTCAGTTAATCCGTTTTGGCCGTGGTTATAGGGATTCGAAATGCTAAAATTAATATTTTTATTTATAAACCAATTTTGAAAATCTGTATTAACTTTATACCCCCCATCGAAGTGAAAATTCAGGGGGTAGCGCCCGTACGTAGCCTTAAAGCCCTAAAAAAGCTTTTAATAGCCACTAAAACCGTAAATCCGGTTTAAGGTTTTAGTGGGATAAACTACCGAAAACGTAATTTTCGGTCCACTAATAATAAAAATACGGGTTTTTTATTGTAAGGATTAGGTTTAAAAGTCACTGTATCACCATTTATAAAATCGAAAATATTAGGGGGTGTAAGGAGTACGACCTTATTTGTACGGCTAGTAAAAATGGTTTTAATATAAGCAATATAGGTAATTGCCCTAATTTTGTCGAAATTAGGTAAACCTTTTGTAATTTTAGCGGTTTTTTTTAGCAATAATAACCCTATATACCCCAGACGCCTGTGTTATAACAGGGTTTTTTAAGCCTGGATTTCGTTACAATTACCTGTAATTCCGTTTTTTTTAAGGGTTAACCAACCGTCCGTAGTCCGTTTTAGGCCTAAAGGGAGGTAATTTATAGGGGCCTGCTCTAAATACGATAATAAAAAAGGTTTAATAACGGATTTTTTATGTGGGAAACCCCCTTTTTTTCGGAAATAATCCTTTTTATATTAGGTTGTATAAAAGGGTTATTTAACGGTGTGCCGGGCCTACGGGGCCCAATTTCACGTGGATTTTTAGGGTTTTTACCGCTAAGTTTTTGCGTTACAGGTGAATTTACGGCTATTTCCGTATTTTATTCGGGATTTAACTTTTCCGTTACCGTATTTTTTTCCGGTTCCGAATTGGTGTAAATTTTATAATCCTCGTAATTTTCGGGGTTTATATTATTTAATTTTATTTCCAACGGGGTTACGTACCCTTTTATAACCTTTTGTAAAGACATATTAAAAACGGTGTTATATTTACCTGTTACACAGGCGTAATTCGAATTTTTTGGTATATTTCGAATAAGGATATCGCACTTTTTAACCTTTAAATAAAACAAATGTTCAACGGTATTTAAACGTCCCCACGTTTTGCAATCTTTATCGTACAGGGTATTTTTTAATAATACGCCCCCTATATTATAATATATAAAGCCACTAACGATATTTGTTCCAAACGAGGGGATATATAAAACGTTATTTAACGTAATTTTTTTAAATTCGTCAGTTTTTTGGCTGTAACGGACCTGTATTTTTACAGTTCCGGTACCTATAGGTCTAACAGGGCCACCTCCTGTACCGATTTCGACTGTAAAGCCGGGGTTATAATCGGTAAAAGATTGCTTATTTGCAAAAATATGGTACGTGTTACCTGTATGGTACAGGATAGGGTAACCTAGTTTCCATAATTTAGGGTTTTTTTTTTACCCCGCGTTTAAGTTTCGTTTTAACCCTAAACTTAGCTGCTAAAACCTGTGGTTTTAGCGTTTTACCGGTATCGGTTTCCGAATCCGAATCAGAAGGTAATTTTATAATTCCGTTAATAGCGGAATTAACCTCCGGTTCCAGGGCGTTATGCGTTGCGCCTTCGTTAACGTCACCTGGAATCGAACCCGTAAAAAATTCGAAATTTATAAAAATTATGGACGTTCCAGCTATTAATTCGCTGGAGTTGGAGGATTTAATATTTTTTGCAAAAACAAAATCCGAATTAAAGTTTTTACTTTTTTTCGTGATTTAGAGGTGTTTTCCTGCCCATTATTTTCCTTTTTAGCGCTTTTTTTAACGTTTTTTTACCCGATTTTTTGCCTTTAAACCTATAATTAGCGGTTTTAACCGTTATAAAGCCTGAAATCGAATTTTCGGATATAAAATCCGCCATAAGGTATTGCAAATTTAATTTTTCCGAATTTTGGTTTATTGCCTGCAAGGCCCGTTGGGTATTGCGTTAGTATTCGGTCCAAATAGGGAATATCCCCTCCAAGGCCCGTAAATATTGATTTCGAACGTTTACGGGGTTAATTTGCACGTTGGTATTCGTTAATTTAGCTACCAGTAAATTAAAACGGTTGTTAAACTCAGGTATTGTTCCTTTAAATTTCGAAAAATTTAAGGCGTGGAATTCCCGATATAGTAAATTTGGATTAATTTTGGGTGCAACGGAATAGCTACTTTTCAGGGCTTTATACACCGTTACGGGGCTGGAATACCATGCAATAAATTTTAAAGGTTTTTTGGTTAAACTGTTTTTTATAAGCAATAATAGGATTAACTGCTCGTATTCCGGTAAAGTATAGCCAGTTTCATGGTTGGTAATAAATTCCGCTGCGTTTATAGCCCTAAATTGTACTATTAACGCCTGTTTCCACAAATCGTAATTGCTAGCCCCTATTAATTTACAATTTTCGGGGAAGGAAAATACCCGTTTCGATAGTTTTTTACCTATCCCGTCATTTAAAATTAGGTTATTAGGTGGATTAGGGGGCGCGGTAACGGGTTTGCCTTCCCAATTACCGTTAAGATTAGTGGAATTACCGTTTCTTATAGTTAACAGGGTAGTTAATTGTTAAATTGTCCTTTGAAATTGATCCACTTGCGTAGTTAACGCTTTTAATTGCAGGTTTTGGGCCTGTAATTTAGCGGTTAAAATTTCGTTTGGGTTGGGTTTAGGCCCCCTATTTATTGGAATTGGGCCTGGAAGGCCCGATATAGGTCTGGTTTCCATTATAGGGTAATTTGAATTATAATTGCAATTCGTTAATTTATACTTATAATTAATTAACCTAATTGCCTAATGGTAAATACCTTATTTAATTTAGGATTTGTTATACCGTTTGCCTTTTAACGGGTATGGGTTTGTAATTGCCAATTATAGGGTTTATTGCTATTTTTAGTGGTTAAAATCCATTAAAATACAGGGTTGGAATCCCTAAAATCCCCAATTAATGGGTGCCCTAATATTTGTACTAATCCAAATGCACGTAACGAATTTAATTCGTTAAATGGGTGCAGGGTAAACTGCAAAATATCGTGCAGGGTAAATTGCAGGATATCGTATAAAGTAAATTAATTATTAACGTAATTCCGCTAATGGGTTTTTAAGCTATTATAAACCCTATTAAACGCATTAGGATTTAATAGGTTATTAGCGAACGGATACAGGGGTTTTTGGCCCTAATTCGCTAGCGTAAACCCTATTGAAAATTTGAACCAATTACAATGGCGTGCACGATCCACAAAAATTATACTAAAAATTTTGGATTTGCAATATAAACGATCGCTGCAATACCTAAAAAGGCCTAAATCGAACGTTAATTTTTAGCGATCCCCATTGTGAATATAGGGGGGTTAGGTGCTAAATTAGCGCCTAACCCCAATAATTTTGCACAAAAACAGCAATATTTTCGTCAATATACGTGCTGTAAAAATGCGATAATAACCAAATTAAAAGCTAAATTTTAGGTTTTCCAGCGATGCAAAATGCATTTTAATACATAAATTAAAACTTTTCCGGGTTTATAACCTGTTAATAATATGGGTTGCTAATAAAGGGTTAAGTATTAACCTAAATGCGACGTAATGCTAATTGCGTTATAAAAACCTGTAATTATAAGGTTTAAATGCATTATATTATTTATTAATTCTTGGATTAATAAATTTAATTTATTGGTGGGGGAAATTTTGTTTTATTTCCTTTACATATTTTCCGATATCGAAGTGGGGGTCCGCACGCTAAAAAGCGTTCCGGTACCGCACACGATTTTCCGAAAAATTATTTTATATACGTTATTGAAAAAACACTTTTATTTTTATACAAACTATTTTTAAATTCGCATTAATTTGTTAATTTGGTAAATATTTCAACTAAGTACAAGGTAATTAATTCGTAAGTGCAGGGTGGGTATAAGACCCGGTACAAGGTAAAACCCCATTCGCTAACTTTAAATCGCAATTCCTGCACCATATATATAAAATATAATAAAAAATCCAATAGCCCCAACAGCCCCATTTCGGCACTATTTATTGTGGTTTATATATAAATAAAAATGGACCTATTACATGTTAAATAACGTATATAATTAAAAGGTATATTATTAATAATACCGTTATAAACGGCGAAATGCGATAAAATATCCTTAAACTAAAACGAACGCGATTTTTTTGGCCAATGTAATTGGTCGAAAAACCATATAGCTAAAAGGTATATAAAGCGTTCGGTCCCCACTGCGGAATAAAGGGGTTTAATTTGAACATTGAAATTACGAAATGGAACGAAGCGAACGAAATGGATTAATTGTTAAACTTTAGGTTTTAAGGATTAGTTTTAAAATTATTTAAGCAAATATTTTAACTATTATATGAATTTTATTAATTTCAAGGTTTATCCTTAAAACCCAAAATTTTATAATTAATTTATTCCGTTCGTTTCGCTCCATTTCGTGGTTTAATTACGGTTTTGCAATATATTTGTGGGTTTATTTAAAAAACGTTTTAGTTTAGGTTTAAGGACAATTTATCGATTTTCGCCGTTTATGGCGGTATTTTTGGCTTTTTTTCGACCGAAACTCCTTTATTATTCCACAATTACGCAAAATATTAAAAAAAAATATCGTCGAAAATAGCGTTTATTACCGTTATTGGCAGCGACTTAATTTATTTTTTTATTTGTTATAACGGCCGAATCCGATATTACCTGCCCTTTCTCCGTTTATGGCGGTACTGTTTTTTCAATTTTTTTTCGATTTTCGATTCTTTTTAACATCATTTTGAATTTTTAACCAAATTTATACTTTTTCCACGTGGAGGGTCGTATATATATATATTTACCGTTGTAATAAATTTTGGTATATATATCGTATTATATAAACAGTTAAATAAGCGGATAGGCAAAATATATATTCTGCATATATAATTTACAATTAAAATTTGTTTATATTTTTATTAATTTTAACGATAATAAAACTAAAGCTTCAGGCATTAAATTACGAATATAAATAAAGGTTTAAATTTAATCCAATATATAATATTGGTTTTAAAAGCTTTTTAATAATAAAAAATACTAAATATGTATTTTATAAATGTTTTTGCTTTATTTAATTAATTTGATATTATTTTTGTTTTATAGCCAGATTTTATAGTTTTTACACGTAGGTATGGTATATATATATATATTAAAAACAGGCCCTATAAAAGCCCTGCGACCGCACGTAAAATGCAGTCGGCTTAATCTCAATGCTCAAACTAAACCCCCCTGCTCCGTAGTGGGGACCGAACGCTCCATATACCTTTTAGCCACATGGTTTTTCAACCAATTACATTGGCCGAAAAAATCGCGTTCGTTCTAATCTGAAAACATTTTGTCGCAATTTACCGTTTATAGCGGTACCACCAGCAATAATTTATCGCATTTCGCCGTTTATAACGGTTTTATTAATAATATACCTAATGTTGCGATATTGCTAATAATTGTTTTATTAATATAAAGATAGTTTGTGGTATTTTGCCGCTTATAGCGATAAATATACAATATATTCGCATTATAATGGTAAAAGAAAATGTTATAACCATAATATGCAATTAAATATTTAAATAAAAAAACTAATAATTATTATTAAAATATATAGTAATTTGCGTTGAATTTATTGGAGTTTGTTAATTATTTGAACGCCGGCCGCGTTTTAATAGCCACTGTATTTGGACAGATATTAAAATATTGAGTGAAATTTGTAATTTTTCATTATATTTAATTTTCATTTTAAATAATGGTATATAATATTAATTTTAATTTTAATTACCAAATTTATTAATGAGCATACCTGATACTGCAAAATACATGCAATTATCGATTAAAACAGAAATTTTATAGATATTTCTATATTAATTAACGATTTGTTGAAAAATTAAATAATTTACGCAAATATAAATAAAATTAAAAAAATCTTCGATCCATGCATTCTTTTATCGATTTATTAATAAATCTTATTTAACTTCTATTTACAAATTTCATTTAATAAAATCAAGCAAAAAACATAAAAATAATACAAATTTAGCATTTATTAATATAAAAAATAAAAAGGGCCGGTATTATAGATCGAATTTTACGTTGACGTTTGTTTATATACGTAATCCATTTCCTCAAACCTTGGTTTTATTAATGTTAAAATTGGTAAAAATGTAAAAGTATTTCGATTATAAAATATATATAAAATTAGATATATTTTACCTATCCGCATATTTAACGGCTTATATAATCGGATATACGTACCAAATTGTAATATTATATTACATTTATAAATGCCACTCCTCACGTGCTAAAACTATAAAATCTGGCTGCAAAACAAAAATAATATAAAACTAATTAAATAAAGCAAAAAAATTTATAAAATACACATTTGCCATTTGTTTTTATTAAACAGTTTTTAAAGCCGATATTGTAAGTACGATTGGATTTGGACGTTTGTTTATATACCTCATCGAATCTTTGAAATTTTGGTTTTATTATCGTTAAAACTGGTAAAAATATAAACGAGTTTCGATTATAAATTATATATAAAAAAATATATACTTTGTTTATCCGTTTATTTAACTGTTTATTTGATCCGGTATATGGATCAAAATTTATAACGACGATATATATATACATACGACCCTCCACGTGCAAAAATTATAAAATTTGGTGAAAAATTAAAAACAATATTAAAAGAAATCGAAAATCGAAAGAAAAATCGAAAAAACAGTACCGCTATAAACGGATTAAAAGCGGGTGGTATCCAATTCAGCCATTATAATAAATAAAAGCATAAATTAAATCGCTGTTAATAGCGGTATTAAACGCTATTTTCAACGATATTTTCTTTTTTCAATATTTTGCGTGGTTATAAAATAATAAAGGAATATCGGTCGAAAAAAAGCCAAAAATACCGTTATAAACGGCGAAAATCGACAAATTATCTTTAAACCTGAACCAAAATGTTTTTTGGATAGACCTACAGGTACATTGCAAAACCGCAATTAAACCACGTTTAATTGTGGAACTTTGGGTTTTAAGGATAAACTTTAAAATTATAATCGGTTGCATTTTTCATGCGCGTAACCAATTAAATAACGGTATAATTAACAAATTATAAAATCCCGTGTAGCGCCGACCTCCGAATCGGTCGCAAATTTAATTCCCGTTACGTTTATACATTTTACGCTTTAATAGTAACGAATAATTACCCCTCGTTAACCTAAATAATAAATTTTACCCAATAAAGGTTAACCCATATTGGAAAACCTATTATATAGCGTAAATGAAAATACTTATTTAGGGCCACGTTAATTTTAGCGTTTATCCTTAAAACCCAAAGCTCCACAATTAATCCACTTCGTTCGTTTCGCTCCATTTCGTGGTTTAATTGCGGTTTTGCAATGTACTTGTAGGTCCATCCAAAGAACGCTTTGGTTTAGGTTTGAGGACAATTTGTCGATTTTCGCCGTTTATGGCGGTATTTTTGGCCTTTTTGCGACCGATACTCCCTTATTATTCCACAATTACGCAAAATATCGAAAAAAGAAAACATCGTTGAAAATAGGAATTGTTAAGCCTTTTTTATAAATCCAAAACTTTTTACACCCGGTACGCCAATTAAAAGTTGGATATGGCCCGCCCTTAATCCGTTTATGGCGGTACTGTTTTTTCGATTTTTTTTTCGATTTTCGATTTTTTTTAATATTATTTTTAATTTTTGACCAAATTTTATACTTTTTGCACGTGGAGGGTCGTATATATGTATATATCGTTATAAGGAATTTTGGTGCTTATATTGGATTATATAAGCAGTTAAATAAGCGGATAGGCAAAGTATATATTTTTTTATATATAATTTACAACCGAAATTCGTTTATATTTTTACCAGTTTTAACGATAATGAAACCAAAACTTCAGAAATTCGATTACGTATATAAACAAACGTCCAAATCCAATCGTACTTACAATATCGGCTTTAAAAACTGTTTAATAAAAACAAATGCCAAATGTGTATTTTATAAATTTTTTTGCTTTATTTAATTAATTTTATATTATTTTTGTTTTGCAGCAGAATTTTGTGGTTTTTGCACGTGGGGGGTGGCATATATATACTTAATATAATATCACATTTTTGTACGTATACCTAGTTATATAAGCCCTTAAATATGCGGATAGGTAAAGTATATCCAATTTTATATATATTTTACCATCGAAATGCTTTTACATTTTTACCAATTTTAACATTAATAAAACCAAAATTTGAGAAAGTGGATTATATATTTAAATAAACGTTAACGTAAAGCCCGATTTGCAATACCGGCCCTTCTTGTGTTTTTTTGTATTTTTTGCTTCATTGAATTAAATAAAATTTATAAAAAAAGAAGTTATATAGAGTTTACTAGCAAATTGATTAAAGAATATATCAAGTGAAAATATTTTCATTCTACCAATATTTGCGTAAATTATTTAATTTTTTAACAAATTGTTAATTTATATAAAAATATTAATAAAACTTTTGTTTTAATCGATAATTGCATGTATTTTGCAATATTAGGTTTACTAAGGTATAAAAGCTGTAAACTAAATTTAAATAATTATTCCATACCATTATTTGAAACAAAAATTAAATATAATAAAAAATTACAGATTTTATTTAATATTTTAATATCGTTCCAAATACAGTAGCTATAAAGACGCGGCCGGCATTCAAATACTCAGCAAACTCCAATAAACTTAACGCAAATTACTATATATTTTTATAATTTTTATTTATTTTTTTATACGAATATTTAATTGCATACTATGGGTACACTATTTTCTTTTACCATTATAATGCGAATATATTGCATTTACCCGCTACAAACGGCAAAATACCACAAATTATCCTAATATTAATAAAATAATCATAAGCGATATCGTAATATTAAATATATTATTAATAAAACCGTTATAAACGGCGAAATGCGACAAGATGTCCTCAGACTAGAACGAGCGCGATCTTTTCGGCCAATGTAATTGGTCGAAAAGCCATGTGGCTGAAAGGTACATGGAGCGATCGGTCCCCACTGCGAAGCAGGGGGGTCTAGTCTGAGCACTGAGATTAGGGCCACGCAATGTAAAAACAAATTTATTTTCAGGTCCGGGTTCCCTGAATAACGTTTAAGGGGTGGTGTTAAGAACAGGCCTTATAAAGGCCCTGCGACCGCACGTTAAGTGCAGTCGGCTGCATTTTTCATGCGCGCAGCCAATTGAACAGCGGCATAATCAACAATATATAGTATAATACTACAGTTTGGTACACATATACGATTATATAAAGCGTTAAATATGCGGATAGGTAAAGTATATTGAATTTTGTATATAATTTACAATCGAAACGCTTTTATGTTTTTACAAATTTTGACATTAACAAAACTAAAATTTCAAGGAGTGGATTACGTATATGAACAAACGTGAACGTTAGATCCGATTTATAATACCCGCTTTTACTATTTTTTATATAAAAAATGCTAAATTTATATTACTTTTGTAATTTTTGCTGTATTTAATCAAATAAAATCAAAAAAACAAGTTAAGTAGCATTCACGTATAAATATATAAAAGAATTGATACGTCAAAGCTTTTTTCAATTTTACCGATATTTGCGTAAATTATTCAGTTTTTTGATAAATTACTAGTTAATATCAAAATACTAATAAAACTTTTGTTTAAATCGATAATTGCATGCACCTTGCAGCTTTTGCTCCGCTACGCTAAAAATATTGTAATTCATCTTTAGATTAATATTATATACTATTATTTGGAATAAAAATTAAATATAATGAAAAATTACAAATTTTACTAAATACTTAAATATCTTTCCAAATGCACCGGCTACAAAAACGCGGTTATTATGAAAGTCGTCACCAACTTCCAATCAATCCAACGCAGGTTATTTTATATTTTTATAATTTCTATTTATTTTTCTACTCTAGTATTCGATTGCATATTATAGTTATACCATTTCTTTTTGCCATCATAGTGCGAATACACTGTAAATACCCGTTACAAACGGAAAAATGCGACAAATTATCCTTATATTAAAAAAATAATTATTGGCGATATTGCAGCATTAGGTATATTATTAATAGTACCGCTACAAACGGCGAAATGCGACAAATTATCGTTGCTGGTACCGCCATGAACGGCGAAATGCGACAAGATGTCCTCAGACTAGGATTTAATGCGCGCTGCGGGTGAATCTATACCATGGAAAATTTGGTTAGTTGTAATACGCCATGGGGTATTTATTGCTAAATATAAAAATAATTCCTAATTCGTTTCGGAATTTGATTTTAATTTCTTAATTGGGTAATTTTTAACCCGTATAAACTTAGTGGATTCCGGTAATTAATCGTCGTCGAAAAAGAAAGTTGTAGTAAATTTTCCTGTGTAAATGGAGTTCGCAATTATTTTGGAAATATTTAACCCAAAAATACGGGTATACTCCGGGTATTTAACGTTCAATATTCCGTGGTTTCCGACTATGGGATCCGGATTCCTTAAAAGATCCTGTTTCTATTATACCAGGGTATCTTTTGGGAGTTGGATTAATTAGTCCTTCCAGTATAAATCGAAATGTTGATGGTCGTATTTATACAAGTCTTCGGTTCTTTTTGCGTTATATAAATTTGGGATTATATTTTTTATCGCTAAAATCCTTTCCTAAAACGTCGCTGGACTTTTCCACTAATTGGCTAATTATCCTAATGCGGTGGGCTTATTCCAATGGTTTTGTGTTTAATTTTTTCAAAATGTTTAAATTTATAAATTTGGGAAATTTGGCGTTTTATCGGTGTAAATTAATCAGTAATTTGGTTTTTGTAAGTATTTGGTTTCCCATTACGAAACCTCGGGTACCTCGGGGCTTTTGGAGGTATTGTTTTACGTCCACTGTGGAATTGTTATAATTTACACAATTATTGTCGTAACCGGTGGTTTAGCTTCTTAGGCTGTATTGGTCGGGTTTTATCCATTAATAAATAATGATATTAAACTTTCGTGGTTTTTGGTTTATTTCCATTCCTGCTGCAAAATCGGGGTGCAGGTTTGGGGCGTTTTAGGGCAATTTTTGGCGATATGCCCGGCTTTGTTACATTTAAAACATCTACCGCTTTTAGGGTTTTTGCGAAGTTTTTTATAATATATTACGTCAAAATTCATAAATCCGTTATATATTCTATACGAAATGCTGTATTAACGAAGCGGTTTGGGGTATTTAAATTTGCGTCCGGTATTAATTTATCGCAAAACTGGTCCCCATATAGTACGTCCTTCGCGTCGCTCCAACTTTTTTTCGTATTGTCGGTCATTAATTTTAACCGTTAATTTTACGTATTTGGCTTGGGTATTAAATTGTTTTTTTTTCCACATTCGTTTTCAAATTTTTTCAAAGCCCATATAAAAATGTGCTATTAGGGTTTCGGGGCCCCATAGTAGCTTGGCGGTGATTTGTCGAAATTCGCTGGTATATCTAAATACCGATTTAGTTTGGATAAAGCGCGCCAATTTACGTTTAACCGTACGTTTTTCGTTTGGGTTACCGAACATTTCCTTAAAATATTTTTTTTTCGAAATTGTCGTAATCGTCGAAAATGTGGTAAATTTTAATTTTACGGTTTTCCTCCTTTTTATAATCTAACTAATCCGGCAACATGGGTTCGAACCAGGCGAGCGCGTCGCTTTTTGAAAGCGAGGTTGGGTAAACAATTTTGTTTTTATCGTTGTCGAAATTATCCTTATTAAGATATAAATAGACCCGGGATCCTGTAAAAAATCCCTGTAAAATTTTTTTGGCGCCGTCGAATGGCGTGGGTAAAGGATATTAATACTGTTTTTATTAGTTTTATTAATCTGTTCGGTCACTCGTTCCTGGAACTATCTATTTTCTGTTTGGAGCGTCGCGACCATTTAACGTTCGTCTTACTTCTGGAGCGTCTTGGACAATCCCTACACGGTCCGCCAAGCTCATTCGATCCCGGGTGCCGTGGTACCTCCAGCAGATGGGCTGACGAGGCTCGACAGGATAATTGTGCGGATGCTGCCAGAGAAGAACCGCCCCATGCTGGGCGAGTACCAGACCGCCCTCCAAGAGCTCGACCGCCGCCACGGAATCCTCAAGACGATCAAGGAGAGAAACAACTTGAACAAGCCTTGCGTCCATGCCGAGATCCTAGTCTTGGAGCACTTCTGGGTCGACAACAGGACTTTTGCCTTTGGCGACCGCTTCATCGGCTGCAGCAAGCCTGCTTGCTACTGCTGCAAGCGGTGCATTGAAGGCCACCCCATGGGCTGCGTCGTCCCGGACTCGCACGAAAAGTTCTATCCCAACTGGAGCCCGCCGCTGCTTGGGGTGGAGGGCCGTGGATTTCCACTGAGGCGGAAAGCCCTCCAGACCATCATCGAGTCCTATCGCGTTTCCGCTCTGGAGCAGATCTTGCAGCGGAGTGGGCGCGCGGCGCGTTGGCATCCGGACTCGGTCACGGCCATCACTAGGTCTCTTGCTGGG
>NC_043743.1:4116872-4133114 GCF_004337985.1 Pyricularia pennisetigena
ATTCTGTGTGACGTACATGACCTGCAGATTCTACGTTTTTTTGAGACAGTTACTTTCAGCCGTATCGATGAATTCTTTGTGGGTAAAGCTTCCTGATACATCTATCAAGTGTCAAATACCGGCGAAAAAGAGACTCATGATAGCTACCCCCTCCCCCCCCAATTCTTGAAACATTCAAAATGTTGTCTCGGGAGTTGAAGAATTGGTGTTTTGGTGTTGAAGTGTGCCGTGTATATTACCTACCCATTGGATAACCAACTCTTCGTCTTGGTCGAATCGTCGATAGCTTCTGTTCTACGGTGTCTACATCCTGCTCATCAATGACTTTTTTTTACTACACATCTTCAATTTTGACCAGAATCGTGCTTCTCCTACTTGAGAAAAGGTCCAGTATCATATCCAGTCCACAATGCCAGTTGCGCATCCAGTCTACGCTCTAGCACACTATAACCTGTCAGGGGAAAATGTTGCTCCTACAGAATCATTGCCTCTCAACGCGTCAAAGATTCCGCTGCCAAATATATTTACGTCTCAAACTGCAGATGCCAACCCGAGTTCCAACCAGCAAAACGTAGCTCTGGCCATCATCTGCATATTCCCCATAATGGCGTTTTTCCTGGTCAGCCTAAGGATATACAGCCGGGCGAGAGTGCGGCAGATATGGATCGGTAGGATGGTTCCCATCATTTTTGTTCTTCTGCATGCCTTGTACAGCTGCTACACATCTACCTTGCTGACACTATGCCCTTCTACCATAGATGACATCCTTATTGGACTGGCGATGCTTCTGATGGTACCAATGACGGCTGGTAGCTACATGTGTAAACGTCCCATCCACGTTCCAAAACGACCAGCTTCGGCACGCGCGGCGTCGAACAGCAGCTTACTGACGGGGCGTGTTCCCAGTCACCAAAACCAGCTTCCTGGGCATCCACCTCGGCGACGTGCCGCTCGACCAGCTCGACCTCGCAAGAGCGGGCCGGTGGAACTACCTCGTGCAGGTCTTTTACCACCCGATCCTGCCGCTGTGCAAGTCGGCCGTGCTCATATTCCTGCTGCGGCTGGGCGGCCACCGCCGGCCCGTGAGGTGGGCGATCCACGCCGTCAACTCGCTCAACCTCGCCGCCATGGCCGCCACCACCCTGACGGCCATGCTGCAGTGCAGCCCCGTGCGGACCAACTGGGCCTTCTCCGCCTCCTCGGACGGGGCCTGCAACGAGCAGTTTGAGTTTTACATCGCCGGTGCCGGCATAGCCATCTTTACGGACGTGCTGGTGCTCGCGCTGCCGTTTTGCATCTTTTTGCACCTGAGGATCTCGTGGCACATGAAGACGGCTGTGCTGGGCGTGTTTTTGCTTGGTTCCATGTGAGTTTTGTGCCTGATGCAAAGAAGGAAAAAAAAAAAAAAAGAATTAGCTGACCTAACAACTACTACTCTCTTCTCTTCTCTTTCCAACTCCTCCTCGCCCCCAAACAAAGCGTCACCTTTGTCAGCATCGGCCGCCTCTGGTACCTCTGCACCCTCTACAACATGTCCATGTACCCCCTCCCCCGCGACGCCGACCTGACCTACCCCATCACCTTTGTCGTGTCCAACGTCGAGGCGAACCTGGCCATAATCTGCGCCTGCGCGCCTGCGCTGCGCGGCCTCGCGCGGTCCTGGTGGCCGCGCCTGTTTCGCGGCTCCGGCGAGGTCGTCGTGGCCGCCAGGGACCGCAACGCTGCTGCGGTCCAGCCCAGACCGGGGCCCAGGAAGACGACGCTGGACACGACGTGGTCGGACCTCGGCGGTTCAGAAGCCGAGCGGCGGGTTGGGTCGCGGGCGGGCGAGGATGAAAAGGTTGGCGAGGCGCACGGCGTCGAGTCCGGCGCCTCGGACGCCGCTGCTTGCTCGCTGGCGCTGCAGGCCGAGCTCCGCGCCATCGGAGGCGGTGGGGCCACCGTCGGCATGTGCTATAGCGCGGGCAACTCGAGCGAGGTGTCGATTCCTGGTGCGGTCGAGAGGAAATCTGCAGAGGCTTTCGGGCATGCAGCAGATCCGGGGATGCGTACCCTCGAGGGGACGATATTGTGCACGACGGACATCACCGTGGAGTATGAACCGACTGTTTCCAAACGGGCAGGACGGTTGTTCTGACTGGGCTAGCTGTGAGGTGTAGTTACTACTTGTTTTTATTGGGGAGAAGGACGACGAGAAATCGTCTGGTCAATCATTCATTTTAGTGTTTGTTTGATGGGAGAGATTTTATGAATGGCGTCAAGACTCACTCTCGTTCAAAATCCAGACCGCCAGCCAAGCTCATCTCCCTTCCGCCCTTGGATGCAGTCTCAATTGTTCCTGGACCAACCACGACAGGACGTAGATCAAACCTGCGTCTTTGGCGGGACGGCTCCTAGTCCGCATAGAAAGGCCTGTGCATATTGCCTCGAGGAACAATCATAGCGGAGGATTCAGGCACTAGGAGATCGTCCACCGGTCTCGCCACAGTACTCACAGTTGGAGTACCCCTTTTCTTTTACTCTGAAAGAGTACGGCCTCTTAATCAGCACTTGTTTCCCATCTTTTTTTTTTTTTGGATTCGGCCCGGGGCGTGGTTTTTCTTTAACAAATGGCAAGTCAGTTGAGATGAAAACACGACCTTGCAAAGTACACTGAGGTCATCACTATTTTTTTTTTTTTTTTCGGCTCGACGTACGCACAAGCAAACGTCGTGTCAAGTTGCTTTACGTCCAGAAAGTCAGCTTCCGCCTCGTAACCGACGTCGCCATTGACGTGAAGCTTGACATGTGTAGCTTTTTTTCGTGTGTATTACTCGACACGAGAATGCACGGCGTTTGTTATTTTTTTTTGTTGTCGTGACTGGGTCATTGTTGTTGACAAACGTGTTTGCTTTCCCTCGTGTCCGTAATCGTTCGCTAGAAAATATCGTTCTAGACGGGAGTACAAATCCCGACTATGTTCCACGCTAAGATTGGCGGCAGGCTTCTTACTAAAGAAAGCCCTCCAAGTCGAGGTAGAGCGCTCCAAAAATCCTTCTAGCTCCGACGCTAGACCATCACGACCTCCAACGGCGGTCCTATTCTCCCTCTCAAAGACGCCAGACCTAACCCGGAGAAGCCATACTTGGAAAAAGAAAACCACAGACCTTTCTCGTTGTGCATTGGCTTGAAACCTGTCGGCTTCCTACCCGCTTTGACGAAACACGTTCTCTTGCCGCCCTATTTCCAAGGCAACAACAGCCGCACAAACGCGTCGAGCCCATGGTGATGGCGAATCTTGGCAGAGGCCACTTGGGATAAAAATAAGAGAACAGTCCAACGGGAGCTTGGATCCTTGCTGTTTTTCCCTAGTATGTTTTCCTGGGAGACGTACTACCGGGTCTGTCCGTGTGCCCGCATGATCCGTCTGGATTCTGTCTTTTTTTTTCCCTGTCTTTCCCACGTTTGTGTTGGAACAAAATGGTCGAACCGATCGATCAGACTTTTTTTTCGTTCCTTGATCTCATGCGCCGAGACACAGAGTATTTCTCCGATCCGGACTTTATCTTCCTTCTCACGTCCGGTTTTTTTCTTCCTTTAGTTTTCCTCTGTTGTTTTTAATGCCCAACGTAGGTGCATTGACTGTTGTTCCTTGGAAGAAAGAAAAAAAAAAGCTTGTTTCCCTTCTCGGACAGCCGTTTTTTTTTTTTTTTGTTTTCTTTTTTTCAACAGCCTTGCTCTCGCTATTTCCGTCTCATCTGGCAACTCTCCGATTACCCCATCCTTTCATTCATCTCTTTTTTGTCTCTCTTTTATGTTCCTTGGCTCTCCACAATATAAACCCCCTTCCGGATCGGGCATCACGCATTAAGTTCGATACTCAGGTCAAACCAGGCCAAACTTTCTTTCTTTCTTTTTTTTTTTTTTTAATCCGAAGAATAGAATACCCACCCAGCAGTATCTGCCTTGGAGAACACAACGAACAGAAGGAGGGGATTCCTGGGAGCCAGATTTCACCCGATTCGACACGCCACTCTCACCTGAAAAGGCGAGAGTAGCTGGCTCAAACTATGGGATTCATCCAAAGTCTAGACGTCCGGCAGCTGGACGAGTTCGGCTCGCCTCTGACGGAGAGACCAACAGCCTTCCCCGTCCCGGCTCAAACGCAGGCCCCTACACAAACGCAAAGGGCATCCGTGGTCATACAAACACCTCAGCCGTCATCGACCGTCGTGCAAGCGAGCGCCGCACCGACAGTCTCCAGCATCTCAAATACCACGAGCACCGCTGTTGGCAACACGAATCCTGCTCCAAAATCGGGGACCAACGTCCAGGTCAGCAACGGAACAGCAAACGCAACCCCGTCCAACGTCCCAGAGACGGCTTCCGACATGGATCAGGGGAATGCCATATCCTCTGACAGGTCCGCCGTCATTGGCGGATCGATAGGTACGTGCTTTGTGTGGGGTTTCATGTAGCAAAACAACAGTTCTCGTCGACTAGGTCTAACACGCAAGCTGCCACTGAAAAAAAAAAAAAAAACAGCCGCTGTCGTTGTTGTCCTGTTCCTGTTATTCCTGCTGTACAGGTACCGCAGGAAGATCATGTCCTTCTTCAGGCCCAAGCCCGAGGACCCAGAAGAGCCCAGCTTCGTCGACGAGCTGGAACGCCAGAACACGCGGCTGAGCAGGTTCGAAGACCGCTGCGGAGGCACCAGCGTCTCGGACGGCCGCCCCCAGACGTCCTCCACCGTGCGGGAGCTGCAGCCACACTACTCGTTCGCGACGTCGGTCCCGACCCTGGCCGAGAGCGTGGCGACGTCGCAGAACTCGCTGACGCCGTCCTCCCGCAGGAGCGGCGAGATGACCCTCCCGCCGCCCCAGAAGCCGCGCGAGGTGCGGTACCGGCTCCCGCTGTACCACATGGAGGACGACAGCTACGACAACATCGAGCTGGACCCGTGCGAGCGGCTCGAGCCGCCGTCCCTGTCCGAGGGCGGCGGCACGGGAGGTGCCGTCATCCGCCAGGGGCCCTGCAGGACGCCAAGCAGCGCGAGCGCCAGGGCGGTGGCGCTTGCCTGGTGGCAGGCGTCCGGGACGTGCGAGTCGCCCAAGGCGCGGTACTCGTACCTCGAGGCCAAGAAGTCGGCGCCCACGCCCGTGGTGCCCGAGGTGCGGACGCCTTCTCGCGCCGAGGTCTGCGACGACGGGAGCGACTCTGCCGCGAGCTCCGTGTCCGGGGTCATGATGATGATGATGATGGAGGAAGGGTCGTCGATGATCGGGACGACGCGGAGCCCGAGCGCCCGGAGCGACGGGCCCAGCTCCATCTTTAGCCAGCGGTCGGACAGCTTCGTGAGCGCCGCGAGCAGTTTTGAGAACTACCGCCCTGAGGTCCGCAACGGGCCTGCCGTGGGCGAGGTCGAGACGGACAACGACACGTTTGCTGACGATCATGAGGACCTCGACTTTGAGATGTTGACCGAGGGTGACAGCACCATCATTGCCGTGGCGACAACCTCTGCCAGGTCCAGCATCCAGGAGATCGACGTGACCAATTCAAAATCGCTCTCGAGAGCGCAGACCCTCAACGGCGGGGAGAACTCGCAACGTATTCCGATTCATTCCAAGGACCAGGGGCCTGTGGTTCAGTTGAAGGCGGTGGAAGCAGAGCAGACGGAAGAAGAAGGGTCCTCGGAGGAGCGTGGGCGTGACATGGAGGTGGATGAGTATCCGAGCAGCGATGAGGACGATGGATACGAGTCGTCCATAATAGAAGAGGACTACCAAGCAGTACCGTCATCTCATTCAGGGGATGCACAAAAACAGTCCATCGAGCAACCCAGAGAGAGGGAGTGGAGTCCAGAAGTGCTGGCAACTATAAGAGAGAGTAGGGAATTACTGATGTCAAGCGGACAACAACCACAAATGTCGAGCGAACTACCAATTGAAACGGAAACGCCCTTACCAAAGGACAGCTTCTTACCAGAGATTTCATTCGAGGATAGGGGTTTTGAATTTGGCTTTCCATAATAATGCTGCTGATGCCAGCAGGTTCCCCTTCAATACCTAGGGAAGTCCCCAAGTAGTATATAATTCTAGTATCATAATGAAATATTCATGCATGTACATCGCATCTGCTGTGTGCAACTGGGTGTGGCAGTTCGGATAAGGTCCGCCTTGTGAAAACGACCCAAGGCGTACGCTAGGCATAATCCTCAGGGGCTAATCAGCAATTAGCTGAACAATCCTGCCGGGCCCTATTGGTATGAACCGAAGCTTCATCCCGTGGTCACAAATCAGTCTAGATGTTTGGTCGGAGACTTGGATAAGCCAGGCCTGGGAGTCGGTGAACTTTTTGAGGCGACTTGAAATTTGTCAACTCAATGGATGGGATGAAGATGGACCTCAAAGGCCAAGACCAATGATGCTACGCCAATGGAGAATGGACATGGACAAACGTCGGCGCAGGAGACAACTAAAAGGACCTCGAGCTGAAGCTGTTCCCATGTGCGAGTGCGACGGAAGGGGATGAGGCCCAGTTTGATGTTTCGATTTGATACAAGTTGGTCTAGACTGTGTCTAACCTGGGAACTAGACTGCCGATGATAGACTGACTATTCTAGTTTTGCAGCCTCGTTTGCCCTCAGCTCAGTCGGTGTGATTGATGTGATCGACGGTTAACCGTCAGTTGACAAGACGAATAAAGTTAGTCGATGAACCACCAAGCAAGTGGTCGTTTGCTTGCGGTTGCAAATCTTTAAAGTGATGGAAACAAAAAAAAACCTGTCTAGTCTTGGCGTGAGGTACGGTACTGTACTGGGTTGGTTCTCCACAATTAATACCCCACCCCCTCTTTACCACATGGGCTTCGACAAGCTTCGGTTATACCCCTCAAGAGAGAATCCCCTCCCACACCAAGTCAAATGAAACCATGCATTTGCTCGCCTGATCACGAGTCTATGCTGGCAAAGCCACCTCAAACTCCTATTTTGTGACAAACCTCCATTCTCTCTAACTTGGCGGAGGATACAAAAATACTCCCCTATCAGTGATGTTTATATAACTTCTACTGGTTAATCTGGGCGTAATCTGGAAGCTGAAAGGGTTCATCATGTTGTGATTCGACGTTCCGCCAGCCCAGTCTCCACAACACCTTGCTGCGATTCATACCGAACCTGGGCCTGTGACCTCACTACAAAGTCACCAACATCTACAACGCCTTGGTAGAGTTCTAGAATCAGGAAGCATGCATGCATATTGACCGCGGTACTTGTGTACCAGCACACTTACTTATTTGATCGTAATTCGTTCATGATAAGATTTGCCAGGAGTGAGAGAGAGAAAGAGAGAAAGAGAGAAAGAGAAAGAGAGAGAGATCCTGCACCCAGTACACTACTGTAAAATTGCTTTCTTCGATAAGGCCCTTGACACTTGACGCACATGATTCCACTCATTCATTCGGTCAAGCTCGTGCCAAGCTGAGCTGCAATTCGAGGCCTGACCAACGACCCTAGCTTCAACCGATTACGACCCGACCGTACCTAGCTCTCCCTCGACCAGTCAGCAATTGCTTGGTCCAACGCCGACCATCGTCAGCCTCCATCTGCATCTGCAGCCAAGTCCCATCAGCAGCGACGTCGAATCGTACGCACACGCGTCTGATCTTCCGACTTGAGAGAGATTTTCTACCTTGTTTTCCACTTCAAGCGATTGAAGATCCGGGACATACGCGGCAGACATTTCGCCATTCGTTTCTATTTTCTTCTTCTTTTCTTTCCATTCAGCGCGTACCCGTCTGCTCTGACTGGTCTTGCACCAAACCCGTCGGTCCGAACGACCGTCGTCCCTTGCAGAAGTCAGGCCATCCTCCCATCAGCTTCCCAAACCCCCCCGGATCTCCGGACGATTTGCACGCGATTGTTCGCTTTTTTTGGCCCATCGGGCACCGACGTGTTCCCGCAGAACCAAACATCGTCTGGGCAATCTCCAATCGGGCACGCCGTGCCGAGCTGCTGCTCCAACAATGGGAAACTCGCATACCAAGGAGGCGAGGGATCCTAATGCTCCCTTGTCCCCCCACGATCCTCGATCACACGGATCCAGCCATCACCACGCATCCGGCTCGTCGTCCAGCAGAGCGAGAAACCGAGCCAGCCGGTCCGATCTCGGCGGCCTCTTCGGAATCAGCGGCGCCGGCTCCTCATCCTCGACACAGCCACCATACGAACGACGCGAGACGAAGCAAGAGCGAGAGGCGAGGAGGCTCGAACGAGAAAGACAGGCGCGCGTCATAGAGAGAGAACGAAGCTTGAAAGAGGAGCATGTCGATGGTGGATACCTGGTAACATTGGGCACATATGTCGGCACGGAGGACTTTAACAAGGCCATAGTCCGGCAGTTGCAGGTAATGGAGACCCACGGGCTGCATGAAGCAGCTGAATCAGTGACTAACGCATCATACAATGGCAGATCGAGCGAAGATTGGCACCGTTCTGGAGAGGATTGAACGACTTCTCCGAGACATGGACCGAGTATCAAATAGTGGCAGCTGCCCGGGGTTTGCCTCTTCCCGCCGCCGATGCGATTCCTCCGGACGAACTGATACCCCGACCCATATCCGCCACCTCGCCCGCGACATCTACACAAAACATTGATAGTCTCATGGTGCCCATGGGTGGCAGGACACTGTCCACAGCATCCGACAGGAGCGTCTCGGGACTCGGCTCTAGTTTGCCGTCCCCAACCTCGGCCGCGGGTAGCAAAAGTCCCTTTAAGCGATCTAAGGGCATCGCAGCGGCGCTGAACCTGTCCTCCTCGCGTAACAACTCGACGACCGACATAGCGCCCCGCGAGATAAAGCTCCCGCATGATCCTTTCGTGAATGGCCAGCCCATGGAGGTGTTTTTGTACAAGGACGGAAGCGAGTGCCCTATCTGCTTCCTGTACTACCCGCCCTATCTGAACCACACACGATGCTGTGATCAGCCCATCTGTAGCGAATGCTTTGTACAGATCAAGCGTGCCGATCCTCACTATCCCGAAGGGCATGGCGATGCCGATAATTCGGAGAGGCCCCCGGAAGAGCAGGCTGGTTTGCTGATTTCGGAGCCGGCCTGCTGTCCCTACTGCCAGCAGCCGGAGCTCGGTGTGACTTACGATCCACCACCATTCCGCCGCGGCCTGGCATATTCAAGTGCGACTTCACACATGGGCGCGCTGGGCACAGCCATGTCCAGCAGCAGCTCGCTCAATTCAAGCCTGTCCCCGTCCTCCCTGGCATCTCCGACAAGCACAGGACCCAGCAGAAGACGAACGCAATCGCTGTCAGCCAATGCCCCGAACGTGGTTACGACGGATCGCGTGAGGCCGGACTGGGCGACAAAGCTTGCTGCACAGCGGGCACACATTGCTCGGCGCGCTGCGGCGGCTACCGCCCTGCATACGGCGGCATTCTTGATGAGCAACAACGAGCAGCAACGTTCCATTAGAATAGGAAGGTTCAGCAGGCGCAACACAGCCGAGAGGACGGCATCGGGCCCATCGACCAACGCAGCAGCAAGCAACAGCTCTGCGAGACCAGAGGCCGCTGCAGCCGAGAGCGAATCGGCGTCTCCTGGAACCGGGGACGCGAGAAGTAGCTCCGGTCGCGGGATCACGGGTGCGCGTAGGAGCCGCATGGAAGACCTCGAGGAGATGATGTTTGCCGAGGCCGTCAGGTTGTCTTTGGCCGCAGAGGAAGAGCGGAAACGCAAAGCCGAGAAGGAAGAGCGCAAGGAAGCCAAGCGCAAAGAGAAGGAGGACAAAAAGGCTGCCAAGGCCGCAGCTAAGAGCTCCGGGTCCGGGCCTTATACGGGCTCCAGCGGGAATAGCTCCATGGCCGGCAGCGCCCTCAGCTTGCCTGGTCTCGGGTTGGGGAGGCGGCGGGGAAACAGTGCCGCTTCAAACCTGCGCATGGAGGCTAGTGTGGCTAGCGCCATGGCAGCAACGGGAACTGGCAGTCCGGAATCGGCGGCAGCTGCTGGTGGTGGTGACAAGGGGAAGGGCGTTGAGAGGCCTGTGCCGGCAAACGTAGGAGAGTCCAGCGGAGACGCTGAGGCCGGCGTTTCTTCCTCGAGCGTGCCCACCGGGTCCCAGCCTATTCCCGCATCGCAAACCCCCGGTGGCCAGTCGCACCTGCGCCAGATCAGCAACGTATCGTCTGTTTCGGATTCGTCCTACGTTGACGCTCCGGGCGGTGTTGATACCGCGCAGTCGTCTGACGAGGGGCGGACGCCAGCAACTGGTACCGAGAACACGTCAAAGATTACAAGCCTTTCGGAAATGGTGGACGTCCTGGACGAGGTGGACGCTGCAAAATCCCACGACGTCGCAGAGGTGCAGCATCTCGAGGATGCATCCGACGCCAAGCCGCCGAGCAAAGATGCTGGAGAGGTACCGTCTCCTCCAGAGCTGCTGGTGACGCCAGGAACTCCTGCGCTTGACAATGAGGGCTTTGAGAGCAACAAGCAGCTGGATATCAAGCCCACTGCCCAGCACGATGATCAGCAGCAGCGTCAGCAATCTGCGTAAGAATCATGTGGGGATGCGATGCATGGGAATGTTGAGTGACCGCCGCGTGGATGTGTTTGGGGTTTTATCCTCAAGAGAAGGTGGAGTTGACGAGTTGATGTTCCGTGTCAGGGGTATGCGGATCAACACGAAAGATCGAAATGCGAGCTTCGTTGCAATTTCTTTTGTTCCTAAACATATGGTGCACGCATAGACGGCAAAGAAATCTCCTAACTATTGTGTTTTCTTTTTCTCCTATTCAGTGGGCATGACGGTCTGTGGAGTTCAGGTAACGGCGGTGGCACGGTCACAAGGCGAGGACTTGTCTTTATGTTTTATATTACAGTTGCTCTTTAGGTTTGATTGTTTTTGGTCGGTTTTTTTATTCGGTCTTTTCTTTTTTTTCTTTTTTTTTTTTAAACAATCAACGATGATTTTCCGACTATTCTGCAAAGCATCAGCTCCAGCATCTCTGATCACCCACAAAGACTTAAATCAACGACAGCTTTCTCGAGATGACGCGAACTTGAAAACTGCTACAGGGTCAGGGCGGATTCCTTTCATCCTGGGCTTTGGCGGTCCAAAGTCAACGAGTCAATAGTGGGCGTGAGCGGTCTGGCATGTCGAGAACCGCACGAGTAAAGTCGCACAAACCAAAGCTAGACCGGAGTTTATAGCGCCGACATCGGTTAGAGGTCGAAAGTAAATGCCGTCAAACATTATTTATGTGAGCTTTGAGTAGTATTAAAAAAAAAAAAAAAAATAGAAAAAAAAAAAAGAAGTTAAAGAAGAATTACCTGATATATAAAGCGCAAGCTAGTTTTTTATGTATATATAAAATATTGCATCACAAACCAGGGTATAAAAAGCTATCCTCAACGACTTCGTCATCAGTGACCATTGCTCATTGAATCCTTGGAACCATTCACATTCCCATCCTCATCGAACCAGCCCTTGGGCGGACTATCCCACGAAAAGTCCTTCCACCGGCCCAGGATGGGCCACAAGACCTCCCTGACAAACGCAACCACATCCTCGGGCGCCCCCTCGGCACCGCCGGCGGCCTCCACATGGCCGTTGCCGTTGGTCACGCCGGCCTTGGCGCCATGCTCCACGAGCCCCAGGCCCTGACAGGCTGAAGCCCAGGCCGCCATGGTCTCCTCGAGCTCCCGCACGCTCGTCACGCCGATGACGGTCCCGCCCACCGTCGTCTGGCCCACGCCCCTGCCGACCGCGAGCCCGGCGTCGACGGCCAGCCGGCCCCACTCCTTGAGCGCGTACTCGATGGCGATCTCCTCGAGCCTCTTGCTGCCGCGGGCCGCGCACTCCTTGCGAAGCACCACGCACGCGGCGCGCAGGCCCTCGGGCGCCGGGTGCCAGCTCTCCTGGGGCCCGGCCGATATCCCGGGCGTCAGCAGGCCCATGGCGAGGATGCTGGCGTTGAGGACCACGTCGACGCCGGCGCGTCTGAAGCGCGCCAGGGTTTCCGGGTCGGCGAGGATGGTGTTTTGCACCGAAAAGTGCGCGTAGCTGAGGATGGCGTCGACGGGGGCGCCCGTGGTGGCCGTGATGGTCTCGGCGAGCTCGAGCAGACGGGCGACGGGGTAGCCCGAGATGCCGACGTAGCGGATAAGGCCGCGGGATTGCAGGTCGCGGAGGGCGCCAAGCCCGGCCAGGACGTCGGCGGTGGTGACGAACTCGACGTCGTGGAGGTAGGCCAGGTCGAGGTAGGGGGTGCGCAGGCGCTCGAGGCTGCGGAGGATGGAGGCGGTGATGGCGGCGGGCGAGTAGTCAAACGTCGTGGGGCCGACGCGGCCGGCCTTGCTGATGAGGAGGTACGAGTCGCGGGGTCTGGCGGCGGCGGCGAGGGCGTCGCCTAAGAGGAGCTCGGCCGGGCCGTAGTAGGGAGATGTGTCAAAGGCGCGGATGCCCAGGTCGAAGGCCCGGGAGACTATGGGGCGAGCCGGCACGGCGGACGGGTCCCGGACGTACTGGGAGTTGAAGGTGGCCGAGCCGAGGATCACGGGCGGGAGGACGGTGGAGAGGGCTTGACGGTGGCCATTGCCGTTTACTGACTTGGCCGGAATGGCAGTCTCCTCTGTGGCCGATGTCGACATGGTGACGGAACCCATTTTCAGGGATAAAGACGGGTCTGAAGGATGTTCCTTGTGTTTTGCGCTCTTGCCTTTGGTGTCTATAATGCAACGATGGCCAGAAATTACACAAAACAGTTCGGGGAGGGGCAGGGAGAGCGTCACGAAAAGGAACGGCAGGGAGAAGAGAATCCCAAAATACTGATGATGGCGACCATCAAAAACCCGATTGGAAGCGGTGGCGTGGACCAAGTGAGGTAGATGACCGCCAAGAGTAATGAGCTAATATAGGTGCTTTGGAGGTAGGGTGAGGTGTGTACCGGGGGAAAGGGGGGGGGAAAAAAAGTAGTAGACAAATTCAAGAACTCTAGGATTCCCTCGTCTGCCCCAAATCCCAATCAAGAAGCCACTCGGCCGACGGGTTCAGGGACCCCTCCCCCCATGTTCACTAGCGCAGCGTAAGGAAAAATTAACGAACTCCATCGCGGGCGGACCGAGTCTGACTGAGTCTTTTAGTTGTCGCGGCGACATCGAAGGGTAAAATGGTGCAAGACAAAAAAAAAAAAAAAAGGCGCGTTTATTGAAGTGAGGTGGGGCGGGGTAAAAAAAGAATCTTGACAGGGAGAGGTGCTTGAGAATTTGGTCTAATCACAGCCTAGCGATCGCTGCCATTGCGGGTACCGACGGGAGCTTATCTCTCAAAGACTGGGTGGACCCGACGGAAAATAACCTTTTATTCCTTGTGCGCTCAGTACAGTACAGTACCGCAGTTGTATGTAAAATAAGCGATTGATGGCCACTATTGGCTTTCAATCGCTTCATTTTCTTTTTTTATTGTTGAATTTCGAATCAGCTTTGCTGTCTTTGATCCCTCACTGCCGCAACCCGTACCACTACTATAGACGGTAACATCATACTCACTTCATCTAGGGCAGGGGCATCGCCCACTTTCCTAAGCAAGATCGGTAATCTAGTGCCCCTCTTTTTCCAGATCGGGGTCCACATTTTGCCTCGAGCAAATATGTTTGTTATACATGGTGGGCATTTATATAAGGGGAGCCATATAGGGAGGGTATAGCATCGATTTGGCAACTGTGTAAATATTTCCTACGGAGTATTGAAGGAAACCGAGCAAGCAAAGACATGAACGTTATCGGATAAAAGGAAAAGGGGAACAATCAACACAAGAAATTTAAGCCAAGGAAAGAAAAAAAAAAAAAAAAGAGGGAAAATACTTGTCGTATTATATCCGGTGTCGGTCCGGATGAGCGAACGAGCATCCCATGGACCTCATCCAATCCTTACAGAGTAAGGCCCTGTACCTTATGGTATTGAAATTCGCCTTGGTCGGCCATCTCAACTGCGAAGCTCTTGCGAGCCAGATTAAGCCTTGGCAACAGAGATTATGATAATTGTGTGGTCTTTGTTCCTTGATTCTAGGCATGTACAGCTTCAAAAAAAAAGAAAAGAAAAGAAAAAAAAGGCACAGTTAAACCCGGCATGGTTGACGGGAATCGGGATTTGTACAAGCCAAACATCCGCAACTTTGCACAGCCACTGTTATTTTTGGTTACAGCTTATCTTCTGTTTCTTCCTTTTCATTCTTGGATGTCGATTCGACTCCAGGTTCTGTGACTATAGTGCATGTTTACCAAGAGATGCCACGTCCGTTAAATGTTCAACACTTGTCAGTGGTAATGACTACGCTGTCCTATCAAACTGCCCAAACTGGTCACGAACCACCAAAGCATTTGAACCCTTGCCGACGTCCGCTCTATTTTAGCCGCGTCCGCCTAAAAACCAAGCGTTCGGAATAACCCACGCGGCTCTTATACTGCCGTAGCGTTCCCCACCCAACTCTTTCTCCTCCTTTCCGCCAATCCCGCCAAAAATCTTAGCACGTTACAAAACAGCCCGCTTCATGACAAAATATCCGTACCGGGTTCCCCTTGAGCCTTTTCGTCCGATGAGTCCCTTTCCGTACCAAACTTTTGGCTCACCCCCTGACGCTATCGCTGGTCAGGACAGATTTGCCTAATTACTCGAATTCGTAGCCGTTCGTACCGGCACGTTTCGAGGGACAATGTCGTGAGGAAACATTCGAGTCTCTGATGAATGTTAAGGCTTTACAGGATCCACAGGCTAGAGAATATAAGCTTTCCGTCTAGGTAATCGAGTTGAGCACGAACCAGCAATTTTTAAAAGTCATGGTTGAATCCATCCGGCCCATGCCATCTATACTCGCTGCCATATCGATCAACGCCTCCAACAAAAAGCCTCGGTGCTCGAGGGACGCCCACAAGCAACTCCCCAACAACAGAATCATCTAGGCCCGTCGCACAAAGACCCGGGAGCTCGTTCAACCACTCAGGCGTGCCGCATTAGAAATGATCTCATTACAAGTTTTCCATGTCTTGTCAAAGTGATCCGTGGTTGTCGCAATCTGCATCAAACAAAGGCAATATGCGTTTCTTCGGAAGCTCTCCCGAAATTGATATTGCATACAGCCCGTCCGCCTGGCCTATTTGGGCACCAGATGAGGAAACGTGACGGCGGCTGTCATTGCAGTGGATGTTCAGTGCTGAATAAAAGGCGGATGTGTCGCATTCCACAAAGAAGAACGAAAAAATTCGTTATGTTATATGAAATATTTGTCAAGCCCTCCTAGGCCCCCTTAATCAAAAATGCGAAGCTTCTTGTACGCAGTGGGAGTCGCGACTCTTCTGCACCGAGGTCTGTGGTTTCCTAAGGAACGACATTTTGCTGATATGTTCAAGAAGAAAAGAAAAAAAGACACTAACCCCAGATCAATCCTCACTCGTGCAGCCCTTGGCCAGGAATCGGTCCAGTACGAAGATGCCTTGACCGGCTTCACATTTTCTCGATATGACAGCGGCAGAGCTGTGTCCTTTGGCATCGCCATCCCGGGCAACGTCACCGGCGGCGAGCCCTACGACGCCGTGATCCAAATGACGGCAAGCAAGGACATTGGCTGGTACGGCATAGCCTGGGGCGGATCCATGACGTACAACCCCATATCCTTGGCCTATCCGAACGGCGACGACGTGACTTTGAGCTCGCGCATGGCTTTGTAAGTCTCTTACTTTTTTTATTTACTTTTTTTTCTTTAGAATCCGACTTGATCATGAAATGAGATACAAAGAAAAAAAAAAAGGGGGACAAGACCCTTCTTTCTGATTCCCATTCTTCGGTAGCGGCTACTTCCCTCCAGTCATCTATCCAGACGCCACCCACCAAGTCCTGCCCACCGGCACCTTTGTCAACGCGACGCATTGGCAAGTCACGGCGAGGTGTACGGGCTGCACGCAGTGGGGAGACGATGACATCGGCATCACCTACCTGGACCCGAGCGAGGACCAGTATCTAGCATTTGCCCTCTCCACAACGCCCGTCGACAATCCGGCCGACCCCGAGTCGTCCTTTAGCATCCATTCGCAGACGGGACACTTTGTTCTAAACTTTGCTCTAGGTGCCAATGAGGATTTTGAAGATCTCGTACAAGAGAATTTGGGGGAGCAGGATGCGGTCGAGGGTGGCAGGAGGTAATGATCTGTTAAGGACGGCGTGGACGCTTTGGCATGATTGTCAAGCGGGGGGGG
>NC_043743.1:4133200-4186422 GCF_004337985.1 Pyricularia pennisetigena
GGGGGGGGGGGCGCAACATAAACTACTGTGGAGGATAAAAGGATATGTAATAAAATATCGCCGTCCGTCGCCGAGAAAATGCAGCGATTTTGAGTTGAGTGACGCCTGAGCAATCATTGGGACTTTTGAGATTTTAATTGCCCAAACACACCAGCGGCAGGTCCTTCCCCTTTGCGGCAGCACGTATAGCGCCGGACGCAATGGGAAAAAGGCGACCAAAGAACCTCTTATGAGGTCGCTCAAGGTCTGGTGGTGATATGTCTTGACAGAAACTTAAGATGCGTTGAAATATCCGAAACCGTGTAAGACTGTGAGTCGAATCAAGATTAAAGAAAAGTTGGGTTGCGGTCCATCTCGACGTTGTTAGTGTCTATGTTCACAAAGTTAGTGTTTTCAGAAGACACAACAGATGCGTGATCCATTCTGAGACAAAAGATGCCAAGATGTATGGTGGTATCACATTTTTGTCCCTGGCACTCTATTCTTTATTTCGACATATCGAATGTGATTGCCCAAACAAAGTTAGCCGCACAAGACTCCGCATAATGAGAACATAGTCATGCAAGATGATGAGAAATATGATCAAGTTGGTCAGGGTGGAGTTGCGGCGAAAGACACCGCTGGTCGCTAGCCAAGTCAAGATTGGCGTAGCAGCGACCTCAGACCCAAGCAGAGTATGCCTGTAACGCCTCTATCGTGAACCCTAAAATAATACATCGCATCTCGTGCGACCAGAACCTAGTAACTGTGAGTGTCGAGATTGTCAGTAAAGAGCGGTCGCAAATTGCAGCCCGAGTTGCTCATGCGCGGATGCATGAGCAGATGAACCGGCGGAAGAAAGCGCTGTATGCGAGTCAAGTTCCCATAGGAAGCCGATCATCAGCTTTTGGCGAGACTTGCCTCAGAATAACACCACGGCCTGGACACAGTCCTTTTTTTGAATGGCCTCAACACCAAGCAATGCACCCAAAGTACATTTACCATAGAACGCCAAAACCTCCCCCTCCAATCGTGACAGTCATGATGAAAGCCATGGCCAATGAATTATATAGTGGAAACAAGATCAAAATGGCAATTTCAAAACCCGGTGGGATGACTGAAATAACTTTCGTCCTCGAGCTTCAGCGACGGGTCGACCTCTGCCAAAGTTTATACAGGTGATCGCGCTGATCTTCAAATGAGGTGTAGTTGCCTCCAAATATGGGCTCAAGGAGGCTCGAAAATGCCTGCTTCTTAGGCGAGCGGGCCAGCGTGGCAACGCGCTCACGCAGAAGATCGTAGGCCTGAGAGAAGGCCGCCTTGATGGTACGGATATTGCCGGAACCGCCTGAGATGTCATTCTCGGGATTGTTCGGGTCGATGATGGACAAACGGTCCGTATTCCTATAGACGATATTTGTGACTTGGCTCTAGAACAGATGGAACCAGTTCGCGGTCAGTTTTCGATACAAATATTCTCTTGCATAGTGTACATGCGCGACCAAGCGATCACATACCTTGGGAATGTAACGTGGAGGGTTCATGCTGATGGCTACACGGTCGTAGTTAAATCTGTTTCCGTACAGATCAAAGAACCGCAACAGTAGTTGGCCCAGATGATTTTCGGGAGTCATGGAGCGACTCTGAACGTCCGGACTCAGCTGCAGCATGCTCACGACCAGGCAGATAACAGTAGTACCACCGATGCCGCCGTTCGCTGGCTCGTTGAGGCCGCGCATGGCCAAAAAGTGTTTGATGCACGTGACGAGGACCGGCATGTCGGGGAACTGTTCACGCCAAGCCAGGAACGTCTCGATTGCGCGGATACCGGTTATATTTTCAAACGAGATGTCGACCTTGAGGCCCGTCCGACTGTCGACGTACTTGACCAGAGGGACGCGAGCCTTTGAGATCTTTTCGACGTGGTTGTCAACGGCAAGCTGCTTACGCTCAATAAAGGCGCCAAACTTGAAGACGTGATTTTTGCTAGAATATCGAGCGGCGCGACCATTCATGTATGAGTCGGAACAAAAGACAAGATCCATGTCACCAGTGGGCAGGTAAAGGCTGGACTTGAATGAACCAAATGGATAGACGGTCGCATCACGGTACTGTGAGTTCCTGATCAGCTTGGCCAGCTCATCGACAAGTCCTTGCCGGAGCTTCTCCTCAAAATCACGAGGTTTGGCATAGTTGTAAAAGTCGACAATCTCCTTGTGAAGCCTGAGCAAAGTTAGTAAATGTGAGAAGAAGTAAAAAGCAAAAGGCGAGCACGGTATCGAGAGCCAAGTCAATTAATTGCTCAATCAACTTACCAAACTCCGCCATCCCGACAGTCGGAGTGATCGGTAGTGACCCACGGACACGTGTTCATGCCTTTGGATGGCTGCCACTCCTTGACGATGCCGCCGGCTCCCATCTTGGTGGTGTGCTTTTTCAACTTGGAATGTTCGGGCACTTTGATCTCGTCGTCAAAGGTACGCTTCCTGCTTCCCAAGTCGTTCGAGGGTGCGAGGTTGGCGGGGTTGGTGTAACCTTGACGCCTTAGATCGCTTTCGGAAGGTGTGTGCGCAGAACTCAAACTTGGAGCATCTGCAGTTTTAGACGCGACTAGCACTTCTCCGTCGTCGGTATCATCTTGCGCCTGTCTCTTTCCTCGCTCAAATGTCTCTGATTGTGACTCTTCATCTTCATCCTCGTCATCCTCGCTGTCGTCAAAATTGCACGAAATGAAATCGGCCGCCTCGGCTGGGACCTCTGCCTTGTTGACCACCGCAGGCTGCACCCTTGCCTTGCGGATGAGCTGCACTACGTCCTTTCTCTTGGTCTGCGTACTGTCTGGCGGCGGCGCTGCCGTGTAGGGGTCCGGATTCGACCACTTGGGTGCGCTGTTCGCTGTCGTGTCTTCGCTTCCATTCAGTCGCCGCTTCTTCTTGCTGGGAACCCCGCCGTCTTCGCTGTCCGAGATGTCCATCTCAGCCTCTTCGCTGTCTGAAAGCTCGTCGAGCGCTCGGTACGTCACACCACTGGCAGATGTTGCAAACGAGAGCTCCTTGTTATCGTCGTGCGTCGCGCTGAGGATTGGACGATCCGCTGCGAGTTTGCGCCAGGGTTGGGAATAGCCTCCCCGAGACGAACGGTATCCGCGGTTGTCCCTACGGTCGCGTCGATGGTCTCTGCCGCCTGACCAGCGACCACCAGCCCGACCGGCATCGTCAAAGCGCGGCGTGTCAGAGATGCCCGCAGGCTTGTCGAACCGGAAGCTGAAGTTGCCCTGCGGGGGTTTGAAGCTATCGTAGCCAGGCGGTGGCGGGTGGTAGGAATCGGATGCACGGTAGTCGCGACCAGACTGAGAGGGAGGCGGCGGGCGGTATGTGTTTGATCGTGAGTCGTAGGAATCATTCCTGCGACGGTCGCCGCTGTTGCGCGACTGTCTGTATGACATGGTCAACCTGACCTAAAGACGCTGCAACGAATGATCAGGCGATGACAATTAAGATCGCTTATGAAGCAATTGAAAAGTGAAAATGTCTGCGTGACTTCTCGAGGTGAGGAACAAGAAGATGTTGAAGGCAGAGATGGGTGGAAATGCGCCTGCTGGATTGAAATCGCGATGACGCGCCCGCATGCGACAGGAAAAATTAAATCGCTTTCCAAGAAAAAAAAAGACAAAAATACCCTGGCAAATGCGGGTCAGATTCTAATATTGGGCCGAATTTACCAGGATACTACGGTACGATAGGCACATCATGTGACCTGGATGCGTGGGTGGAGTTATCCTCGCAAGGTAGGGCGTGGAAGATCCCAAGCTCCCCGATTCAGCATCCTGTTGCGTGGATATTTATATCAATCGGAAATCTCGACATAGATTCTTACTATCCGTACGTAAACGTCGCATCTCTGATGCTGACATCCACGCCTCTATGTTCACGATCAACTCAACTTCTTGCCTGTTGTGTTGTCGCCAGGCTGGTCTCTGAAACAACGAAGCTTGACGGGGACTGGAAATTCATCCCACAAGACTTTTACCGTTTGGTTCGAAAGACTTCAAGGTATGGAAGCATACGCAGTCCAGATTATGAGTCAAATACCAAAAAGAAACGCGCCATTTCACAAGATCATTCCTGCCAAAGCCAAACCTATGGGTATACTCTACAAGACCACAACTTTTGAGTTGAAGGGTGATTAGGGGAGATTAAATTGTGCTTCAGCGTTACAGTAAGACAATGCTTCCATCACCGACATTTACCCAAATCCAGAGCATGATAGGAAAGCGGATATAAAAAAAACAGGAAAAAAAAACGACCTAACGGTACATAGAAGGTTTTAAATCTTATCGAGGGCGGCCCTGCTACCCTTGGACTCGAGATTCTTGTTATCCAAATGGGTATTTCAGCTACTTTGGGGTGTGTCGCAAACGCGTCAAGTTTAGGGTAAACTGCAGACCCGATGCAACAAGCGACACCACAAGCGCGCAGTCTCTCGCAAAAGCATCCAGGCATGCCGTTGAGCAGATTCTCGAAAAGCCAGCCTGTCGCCCCCGAAATATTCTTAAACTCAAGGTAGGGCCCATGCCCGGCAAACACAGGTCCCTGACCCTCACCCACAGCAGCCAGCTTCCTGTCCGTGGGCCCGCCGGAAATCGTAGCCCCGTCAAAAAGGTCACAAACGCCGCCTTTGCCCTAGCGACCTGCTCTTCGTCGCTTCCCGGCCGAGATTCACCGCTCGGGTCGGTACGTCATCGGGTCCGGGAAATGCGCCGCGCTGTGGTTGAGCGCGTAGATTCCCGTCGCTGCTTCCAACCCCATCGGGACAAACAAATCCGTCTGCTGCTCCTGGTGCTGTCGTTTCCGCCACCTACCTAACCATCTCCCGTTGCGGATCTCCAATGGACCTCCAGGTGGGGGAGGCTCAATCAACCCGGGAGCTTTTGTCAGTATTTCAGTCAGTCGATCTAAGCAAAAAAACAGGCCAAGCCTCGGGCGCAAGGGTACAGATAAAAAAATGAACGCACCTGCGACGATGAGCAGATTACTCTAGGCCCAGAGCTGTCACTAATCCAGCCGGTAGCCGGTATGGTCGTCTCTGCAGCTAGCAGATTGGTGCAAATGTAAAGTTCGGCGTACCATCCTTATCACACCTCGCCCGCCGCGCCTCCATAATCTCACGGCTCTTCTGGACGAAGCGCAGACCTTTGTGCCTGGCTTCCGGGAAGAGGAAGCGATGGAGGCCCATGTCCTCTAGTTCCGGCGGCTGCATCAGGAACAAGAAGTGCCGCATCTGACCCGTGACAAATTCCACGATCCAGTGGTTTTGTGCTGGCCGAAGGAGGTTGTAGAATGTGCCAAGGGCGATGTGCGACATGACTTCAAAGTCGACTTTTTCGCCTTTGAGCAGGTGGTTGAGATCAAACGTACTCGTTGACCCAAGGGAAGTGTACTATTTTGACGGCATGAGAATCAAGACTACACAACTTACACCACCGAGCCATATTCTTGGGCGCAACCCATTCATCATCCCGGCTAGGTTGAGCTGCTTCCCCGTCCTCTTTCTCCGGCATGAACGAACTGATCATGATCCTCGCCCAGTCCCTCAGCAAAAGTCAGTGCAGCAGAGCGCAGTTCGACGTCCACGGTTCGGATTTTGGCATCAGACAGACCTTGTTTTAGAATGCGGCGCTTCTTGCCGCGTGCTTGGTCGTCGAGAGTACCAATGGTGTTGTGGGCTCCCGGGACGAGTGACAAGCGCAGATAGGCCCTTGACTTGACAATATTGCTGTCGTGGCCGTATATTGCTACATGCTTTTAGTTGGAAAATGCCCATTGTGATCATGAACAGAAGGAAAGAAGTGAGGATAGTTCAAGGTAAACAAGTCCCTTGCATTTCCACGCTGGCCCCGTGTTGATTACAATCCTGTTGGGAGCATATCTAATACCACCGCCTGGTGTACACTTCAACGTCATTAGCCTTCAGGGGCTTACCATACAGAAACCTACCATATTTACAACGACATTGGTGAATACCAGTGTGTAAATCTCCAATGTATGTATGGTACACCGAGTAGCAGCTAGTCAACCTGGCCAGGAACGGGCCTGGGTACTTCGTATAAGAACGGAAGCATAGACGGTAAGTGGCAACGCTGAGCAAGTAGATTAGAGAGCATATTTTGTGTTTGGAATCAGTGTAAAGTGTACCGGCCGATACCAACACTTCTGCAATTACACTTACCACAAATACGGTAATTGCTGCGACGACAACAAAAGGCCCGAACTTGCTGCCCACCGGGAGTGACAGCTTCCGTGAAGACGCCATCATGATTTTTTTTTTTTTACACACAATGCTTATTTGCGCCGCAGAATCGCAATCAGCTACAAATCGAGGAGATTTGTGAATGTAGATTAGCGTTAGTCTTTGCCGCAAGCGTCAACTCTTTCTGCTTCATACCCAAGAGAACGGCACCGCCTGCGTTTGTTCCGTTTGTCTTTGTGGTTATTGTAGTGGTCCAATGAGAAATCAGACAAAAGCCTCGCCGAGCGTTTCATTTGCAACACACTCTGGTAGACATGAGCGCCCGCCGGCTAAGCCGCAAGTGGAGTGATCCAGTCTCTTGAGATGAAGATATGCCAAGAGATTCTACTCTTAGAACACAGCCGTAAGGCATTGCAAAGGTTAAAAGAAGAAACTATATTCAGAGTTCTGGCCAAGGATTCACAAGTGCCGAAGAACCGCCATTCGTCGGAGGCGGGTTCGAGTCGGCATTGATAGAGTTTTTGGCCGTACACAAAAGCGAAATAGTTTCCATCACTTGAAAAGGGGGTTATTATTTGTAGGCACCAAAAAAAGAAGAAAGAAAAAAAAAAAAAAAAAAAAAAAAACAGACGTAGCCGATCAGCTTGAACCGAACCAACTTCAAGATGAAGCAGACCATTTACCTGATTGTTATCCGTGCCCTACTGGGCTTTAGCCTGGCGAAGGCGGCATCGGCCGAGAAGATTTGTAGATGCGTAAGTCCCAAAGCCCTTGTGAGACCAACGAAGCGCAGCAACTAAAGCCCAGTTCATGCTCAGAGCCCAGACCAAAGCTGCTGGCCCTCGGCCGACACGTGGTCCAAGTTCAACGAGACGGTCGGCGGCCGGCTCATCCAAAACAAGCCCCTGGCGCTGCCCTGCTATCTGGGCAAAGCTCAGGACGAAAAGGCCTGCAGCGCCGTGCGGCAAGGCTCCATGAGTTCAGCCTTCCAGGCCGACCAGCCCATCGGCTACGACTTTCCCCTCAACTCGTCGTGTCCACCAATGGCCTTTGGCGCCGTCCAGGACAGCAGCTGCACACTGGGCAACTCCCCCGTGTATACCGTAAATGCCACCAACGTCAAGGACATCCAAGCGACCATCGACTTTGTCAAGAAGAACAACCTCAGGACCGTCATCAAGTCCACGGGCTATGATCTCCTGCAGCGGTCTACCGGCGCCGGAAGCGTTTCGCTCTGGCTTCGCAGTCTTCGGAACGGCTTCGAATTCTACGATGGCAACCCAGAGCTGGCCTCGTGCCCCGAGATGGGGTGGAACGCCAGCACACTGAGGATCTCGGGGTCGTACCCTTGGTCTGACTTGTACCCAGCCGCAAAGGAGAAAGGCGTGATTATAGTCGGGGGCAACGAAGCGGTAGGTGGACTCGCGCCCCCCTTTTTTTTTTTTTTTGTTTGATGTCATTTGTTTGCGAGGCGTCTCGAACCTTCAGACTCCAATATACCAACACCGCGTGATACCTACAGGGCGCCTCAAGCACAGGCGGTTGGACACAAGGTGGTGGCCACAGCCCCGTGACCCGCCACTTTGGCCTCGGTGCCGACCAGGTGCTGTCGGCGCGCGTCGTCGTTGCTTCAGGGGAGCTGGTCACCGCGAGCCCCTGCCAGAATAAGGATTTGCTATTTGCCATCCGCGGCGGCGGCCCTGGGACGTACGGGGTAGTGACGGAGATGCTGGTCAAGACGTACCCGGACAACAAGCCGGTCAACGTTGTGGAGCTGAAAATCGGCTCGCCCGGAGACAACACGACAGGCAGGTTTCTCGACACGCTGACCGAGGTCTACGCCAGCTTCCCGGAGCTGTCGAAGAGGGGCTTTTCCGGCTACGGCGAGTGGGCTGCCCATATGCCCGGGGGCAGCGGGCTGGCGAGGTTCACGAATGGGTACCAGCACAAGTTTACTTACTTTGGAAGCGCCGAGGAAGCGCAGCAGAAGTTCTCTTTCCTGAACGACACCCTGGCCAAGTTCAAGAACGCAGAGGAAAATCCCGTCGTGAAGACGTCATGGAAATCCTTCCCCAACTACGGAGCCTTCTTCGCCGCCAAGGACGACACCGTCCAGCCCGTGGGGATCATGTCTGCCCTGGAATCGCGGCTCGTCAGCAGCAAGGCCCTGGAGACCGACAAGGAGGGCCTCCGGAAGATGCTGGACGTCATGGCTGGACGGCCCGGCCAGCCCGTCTGGCACATGCTGGTCCACCACGGGCTCGACCACGCCGAGGCGGTCGAGCGGGGCAATTCCACCGCCGCGCAGCCGGGCTGGTACAGGTCCGTCTTGCTCGACGTCTTTGGGCGGCATGTGCCGGGGTTCAACGTCGCGAACAGCGTCCAGGTCTGGAGCAACGTGCGGAACGAGCTGGCGACTGCGATGCGGGAGCGGTCGCCCGGGACGGGGACGTACATGAACGAGGCGGATTGGGGCAGCGCGTTGTGGAAAGAGGAGTTTTACGGAGAGAACTGGGATAGGCTGAAAAAGATCAAGAATGACGTCGATCCGGAGGGTGTCTTTTATTGTCCGACGTGTGTTGGTAGCGAGAACTGGGTCATGGAAAATGACAAACTCTGTCGGATCTGAACTGTTTGAACCGACTGACTATGGATACGATACTAACGATACTAGTCGTTCTCATTACTTAAAACAAATTTTATCACTGCTAAAAATGTGTGCTTGATCTTGCCAAGGTGGAGTGGATATTCATCATGTTGTGGAGATTGTCGTGATCCTACGGGCTGGCAAATCGCTATTCAGGGGTGACCCCCTATCGCGGATCTATATATTAACCCCAACCATAATGATTCCCACATCCTCAAGCCCTCACACCTGCCAACCTTGCTTTGCTCACTTTTTAAATCTCTCTAGCAGGTAGTCGTCGAGCGCCGGATCCCTCTCACCGGTGAGAATCTCCCTGGTCAGCAGCTCCCCGACGAGCGCAGCATTGGTAACCCCAGAGTGCATGACGGCCAGGCTGACGCCCTCCAAGCCCGTCGGCCCGATGATGGGCCGGCCGTCCTCGGGCACCGGGCGCTCTCCGATGGTGTAGTAGTCGAACTCGAGCTCGTCGCTCTGCGCGACGGCCTCCCGCAGTGCGGCGAGCAACACGTCGGCGTCGGCGTCCGGGTCCTCGGTGATGCGCTCCTCGTTGAACCCGGCCCGCACCACGCCGTCCAGCGTCTGCCGCAAGTGCAGGTCCGACGTGTAGACGACCGAGCTTGCGATCTTGCTCGGCAGCGGCTTCGTGTTGACCAGCATCCCCGCCCGACCGGCCACGGGCACGTCGACGCCCTCGGCCGCCAGGAGCCCCACGCTGCCCAGCCCGGCCGCGATGACGACGTGGTCCGCCTCGACGGTGGTGCCGCTCTCGTCGGCCAGCACGACGCCGCACACGGCGCCCCCGTCCGCCCTGGCCAGCCTCGCCACGGTCCCGTCCACCACCTCCGCGGCGCCGCGGGCGACGGCGTGCTCGACCATCAGCCGCGCGGCGGCCTCGGCCTCCAGCGCGCCCTCCTCGGCCGAGTAGAGGGCCCAGTCCGGCACGACGGCTTCGTCGACGCGCGGCTCCATCTCGTGGATGCCGGACCTCTCGACGCGGACGACGTCGTACCCCCAGCCGGCGAACTTGTCGCCAAACTCGGCCAGCTCGTCCGGCGCGAGGTCCCACTTGAGGCCGCCGCCCCAGTGCACGGGCAGGCCGGGGATCTGGGCCTCGAGCTCGCGCCAACGAGCCACCGACCGCCGCCGAAACTCGTAGTAGGCCCGGTCCTCCCCCGACGCGGCGTTGAGCCAGGCGAAGCTGGCCCGCGTCGCCACTCCCCCGATGCTCGGCGCGATCACCGTCACGTTGGTGTGCTGCGAAAGGTGCCAGGCGATCGACGCGCCCACTATGCCGCCGCCGACCACGGCCACGTGGGGAGGTGGCGCTACTGCTGCTGCTGCTGCTGCTGCTGCCATTTCTTTTGCGCTCGGATTTGTGTCTGGTGGTTTTTGTGCTAGATGTGCAAGGGTTTGCAATGGATCCTGGACTGCAGTCACGCCGTTTTCTTTGGTCATTCTACTTGCCATTTCTTTAAATAGGCGCAGTTTTTTTTTTCTTCTTCTTTTTATTCTTTGCCTCTCAACGGCCTGTGGATCTACACTTTTAGATAGGAGGTCCAGTCGCCGATTGGGGATGCTGTATCGGATGAGGAAGCCCGATGAGGGTCAAGACTTGGCATCGCCGCCCTCCGACTGCCAGTCGGACTAATAGTTTCTCAATCATGGCGCGGGTGCTTCTGCAGTCCCCTTTCCCCCGCACATGCTTTTGGTGAGGAGTTCGTCCGAAAGCCAGATGCCTATCTGCACCATGCTGTTTAACTAGTATGCACTACGTTCCCTTGGGCGATCTTGCGGGGTTTTCCTCCCGGGAGCACTCGTGCCGAGATGCTGCCATGGCCCCTCTCGCTCGCAATCTCGCTCCACTAAATTTCTCCAACTGGTCTCGGCGGCCCGGTGCCAAGATTGACGGGGCGTGGCTCTGGCAATCTTTGCTGCGTGAGCTCTTGCGATGTGGCGCGACTTGTCAATTTACAGGCGATCTCGGAGTTTACTGGGACTTTTGCATGCGTGATATTATGTGGATTTGACATCACATTACAAGGTGTAAGTAATCCTGGGGGTAATCTGCCTTGGTTGGTAGGTCATCAGCAGTCACCCCTTGTGTTGCCATCAAGACGAGCAAAACCACAATCTTCCCCTTCCAGTATCATGCCATGGTAGAAGCAGAGTAGCAGAACCTGGAGCGGACTACCCAAGATAGTGTATTCTAGCTCAAAAGAATCAAAGAAGCTCTCCTAGTATCGATGATTTACACGCATACAGGCTGATGCCGTGGGCAACTTGGCTGCATGTTTTCCACAGCGTCTAGTCCGCAGCAGTACTTGTCGAACGATGGCTTTGGGGTGCAGTTTAACACGTCACCGGTGTCTGGATCAAGACTGCCTGAAGGCTTTTCGACGGCCATTATGGTTTCTCAGTCGTGAATAGTGTTATAAACGAAGTCAGTCCAAGTCAGTTTAATCTACTACAAACTTACCAAGGTTAGTGTTTGCTTATATCCGTGTCGCTTTGAAAGTCTTGCAGTTATTAGGTAGTGTGAGCATGTGAGATGGTTGGGATTGTGCAGATACAAGTACCAAAAATCAAATTATGCCGCTACTTCTGCTGGCAGTTATGTCTGTTTCCACAGCAGACTACATCATTTTTTGATGGTTGCCCTTTGTGGTCAGCACTGCTGGTATGTGATGGCAAGTCTGGCCGCCTCCCATGCTGTTAGCCAAATTTCTTTGACCTTAAACGGAAGAATGGAACGACATCGGCCATGTCGCATTCCTCATGAGTCCATCCTTTTTCCGGTTCAGTGTGTCCTTGGGAAGACACTAGGTGTCGTTGCGATGCCACATCTGCCCATCATCACACGTATTCTGCATGTCTACTGTTCTGTAGAAGTCGAGCGCAGTGTTGATTCTTTGACCGTGTCACACATCGGTTGCCTTCTTCGTCCATCTTGGGATAGATCAGGCGGAACAAGTCACGATCATGCCTCTGTCCATGTTGATGTTTCCACTCGAGGATAACCAACCAGGGGCCTTAGAGAGGTGGAAAGACAGCTAAACTAGTCGGCACTGGCTGCGTTCCCCCCTTTCTGATTGTTTTTGAAAAACAGGTATCGGAACCATCTCTCGGGTTTGATTTGTAGGTCTCGTTCGCAGTTCGTTTGAAAAAGGGAGTATAACCTGCTGTCGTAACGCGTCTAACTTGGGAAAAGAAGCGTCGAGGTTTGTCTGTCGGCTGTGAAGAAGTCTGCCAGGCGCTCTATGAATGGCCTCGTCGCTTTTTGTTCGGTCAGATACATAGTAGATGTATGTTTGTTTTGCCTTTTGAGTAGTCCTTGCTTCATTTCTTGCTCGGCATCGATCGCTGTATTGGGAACAGACTCTGCGAGGTCCGGCTGGTTGATTTGGGGACTTGTTCGATCAACAGGTTTACCAAAGATGAGTGATTCGGATGACAAGGAAAACAAACCTTTGCGCTGATGAACACCGTCTCAGACTCTCAAAGCCATGGCAGCAAAGTCCAACAAGAGCTTCGCCGGCAGACAACAAAGCACCCGGCCCGTTTTAGCGAAATACTAAAGCCAAACTCTACTCTCACCAATATACTGCTCAACCACCTTGGCCCGGTCCTTTCAGGGGGGAACAGCATGCAGGAATCCCTGAAAATCAGGGCAGTGACAGGCCCCCCGAGAAGTTTGATGTGGAGACTGGGAACAAACAAATCACAAACCCCAGTGCAAGTCCCCCCCGGGTGCTTTGGAGGTGGTCGATTTTTCCAAGGGGTCCCAGCGAATTCCCACCGTCAAATCCTTACAGCACTACCAAACACAAAGCGATACGATGGCGCAACATGACAACGTCAAGCGTGGCGAAATATATAACAGGATATCCGGTGCAAAATGTTTGGAAAATATCATTGTTATTATCATCATTATTATCCTCCTAAAGTCTGCACTATTCTCCATATGTACTAGGTAGATATAAATCCAAAGCTTTTGTTTCCTTTTCGTGATTCCTTGAAATACAGCCATGGATTCTAGCAGAGAAGTCCCGGGATTGGATTTCGGTCAGTTCAACCAACAGAACGCCAGCAGCACTTTATCCCCCCCGGTCCCCAAATACGATGCACTGCGGGTACTTACTTTGTAAGCACAGTTGATGCAAGGGATATCACAGTAGCATCGGTCCTCCCTTGACATGGGTCGATCAAAACAAACACAACTCCCAGACACATCACCGACAAGGGGTCCATCCACAAAGCCATGGCACGCAGCCTCGGCGGCTAACCCGCACAAAAAAACAGGCATCAAAGCTCATGGAAAATGGTTCAGGAATGCTATGACATTCTGCGAGGAGAGTGGTGTTGGAGTGCGGCATGTTCGATACATGGGAGAGGAGCAGATATTTGTAAACATGGCTTGTCGAAACGGACAGGGCGTATCCTTATCCCCCGAGGAGAAGCTAGGTCATAAAGGAATAATGTTTATCATATTCCACTTTCGCCTAGACCAAGCAAACCCAAAAGTCGAAGTGATCATCAACGCCGGAACCTCGGCCGGTAAGACCCTTTTGATTGCTTGTCCGTGTTGCGGAATCACGAGCCGACACGAGGTGAATGGCAGATGCAAGCTGCCAATCCTACCCAAGACAGGATTTCAATATCGTTTCGAGAACAGTATTTAACAAAAGAACTACATAACAGTACTAGGAAGGACATGCTATCCAGCCAATGCGAGGATTATTCGCTAACAAAGTTACAAAATGCAGTCTATCACCGTCTAGACTCTGGACTCTACCATGGTCGTGGATCATTGATGCATGCAAAGGTTTCTTGGTAAAACACTGCATCAAAAGTCGGTTATACAGCGCAAATTTATTGCTGACATGATACATGTGAATAGAAGCAGTTTCATCTCGTCGTTTGATTTCTTGTTCAGCCGGCTCACCCCCTCCTCGCATGAGGACGGCAGCCCCGATCCCGAACGCTCTAGACGCCTTCCCAGTAGGCAATCTTGATTGATAAAACAGACTCAGCTGGGGATGGACCAGACGCCATTGGCTCTCTCAGCCGGTCGATGTCTCTTTTTTTGACCGGTTTGCCACGTCAGGAAGGTAGACTCGGGATGGTTTCCTGGCCATCATATCAGCAAGCAATACGACAAAAGAAAAACGTGAGAGGGTTACTCCGTAGAGGGGTCCACCCCTTGGCAGATGAACCGTAAAAAGCTGTCTTGGTATCAGAGACGACGCATCGGACACACAGGCGATCCATGTATGGAAAGCAACGTGCACCAATAAAAGACGTCGCCAAGGTGATATTGCCCGGGTAAGCAACCGCCTGCACTTTTGCCAACCGCCATACCGTACCCATAGACCAAGAATGATCAGGGCTCCTATATTTTTCAAGAAGAGGGGTCAGCAAGGATCAATGATCAATCATCTCAACAGAAGAGAAGACGCACATCAACTCTCAATTTTAGTTCTGGGGGCAAAGACCCTCTTGAACCCTCAATTTTGAGAAGTGGAAGCCTCGTGCTCAGAAAAAAAAAAAAAAAAAAAAAAAAAAAAAAAAAAAAAAAAAAAAAAAAAAAAAAAAGAAAGGAAAACAGTACCATGGGCGACAAGATGACCCACGAAAAGAGAAAAAGATCCAGGGTCCAAGGTTCTTATACAGCAGAAATTAGAATTGTAGCCTCAGCCTCGTTCGCTGTCTTGTTCAATATATCCAATTAAGTGGTGGGGGCTAATTGGAATTTGCATTTACGAGCAAGCAATGTCGAGGTACCCTACCGGTGGGCAGATATGTATTGCGTCACGATATCGTTGCACGTTTTTTCTCATCAACAACAGCCAAAACCACAATTAAATGTGTGCAGATTAAGCAGACAAATAAATAAATCTATCATCGCCGTTAATAGATATATTCCCCCTCGTTGATCGTTTGATAAATTCTGAACAAATACCGCCTTCTTCTTCTGCAGATAGACTTGAACGAATTGCCCAATTTTCATCTCACGTATTTCTTTCCCAGTCAGAGTTGCACAGCATTTTAGAATGCGTCATCAATGGCAATCTATGCTGCAGGACAGGATGGAACATCAACAACTACAAGATAAAAAGGGCACAATAAACCACGACGATCCTATGCTTTGCCCGCAATGCTACGCAGTTGACACGACCTATACAACAAACGGCTACCAATGGTCATTGCCGTTTGTCTACCCCAACAGCCTGCCGTCTCAGTACCAAAATGACACCACCACAGACTGGAGTCAGCTCCTTTATGCCGCCAATTGGCTGTTCATGCCTAGTAGTCAGCCGGGCATTAATCCAGTTCACCATCTCGACAGTCTTTCCCGGACCTCAGCTGGTTATGATGACTTGTCTTGTACGCAAAGCAACACCTTTGAGGCTTTTTTATACGCCAGCGCTCCCCCAGTGGAAGCATGTGGCCCAAGCACAACAACCCCTCACAGATCTCTCCCCATAACCCCATCTGACGAGGATCAATGGTCGTCGCATGCAATGTTCATAACCACCATGGCGGCAGGCCAGTTGACGAACTGTGATGAAATCAACATGTACACTAACCCCCCATCACGCTTGATCCCTCAACCCTTTTTTTTTTCCTTCACCAAGAAAAAGACTAACTTGTCCCAGCAGAGGATCCGAGCCGGTTGGCACCTGCTTTGAAACCCGCGCTGGTCTGCAAGAATCAGATAACCTAGGCAGAGTTCTGGGACCTCGAGCCCTCGCAGCGCCGGTCCTGGTGCATACAGACCTAGCAGTGACGCAGCAACCGTGGCAGCCGGACGCGTCGATGCCGCACCAAGAGCAAGGGCCCAACCACACCGCAGGGCCGCCGCGACTGCCCGTCTACGGGTGCGCCGAATCACCAGCCAACACGGCAACCACGTTGCCGTCGTCTCTGGCCGGGATCCAGGTCCAGTATCTGTCCAAACCCGAGTTGAAGAAGAACGACCTGCGCCGGAGGAACAGGATGGCCGCCTCCAAGGCCAGGGGGCTGAAGAAGGTGGTGGCCAAACATGGGAGTTTTGGCGATCCGCTCATTTGCTGAGTATTATTCCCGATTTCTGGTTCCGAGTACAAAAAAAAATGGAGCCACGAGGGTGCCGGTAGGGCGGAGGGGGAGCAATCAAGTGGCCGATATTGTTGCAGCCGCACTATTCGGACCAGTGGCTTTGGAGGATGCAGGCAAAGCAGTGGGAGGGACTCCGGAAGCTACGAGGCCATATCTGAACCGAGGGTCCAAATGTCAGCCAAGCTGAAATACTGCATCTGTTGTACACAATGAGACAAAAACTGGTTAAACAAATGGTTGTGATTAGTCTATAATCTATATGTGGAAGCTAAGGGACCCCAACCTTCCCGGCTGTGACGCTATCAATAAAAAATAAGCGCAGCGAATACTCTGTCCAGCGAACAAAATTTTCTCGACTACGCACAGAACATGAAAAAAAAAAAAAAAAAAAAAAAAAGAAAATGAAACAAAAACTGCTAACTGCAATTGAAATAAGCCGGCAACTTTCATAAACGCCGCCGTTGTACTAGCCTTGTGGCCGTTTAATATTGCACAGGGTGATGAATGTGTTCATGGTTCATACAAACATTAACTTACTGCTTTAATTACCGGCACTTTCTCATTGGACGGGGACTCGACCGCACTCGCACCCTTTTGGGACTACATGCCAGGGCCGGTTTGCCATCACGATCGAACCTGACAGCATGGTACGCGGCTAACGGAGGATCTTGGCCCGGCTTTTTCTAAGCAGGGTCATGCTGCACGTTACATGTCTTGGCCGGCTCACGCCCGATATGGTGTCATATGACTGACTGGCTGGCTGGCTGAATAGCCGGCTGACTGACCGACTGACTGACAGAAGCGGAGTGCAGCTTCGAAATCCCATTTGAATTGCACTTTTTTTTTTCTTTCTTGTTCTTGTTGTCACCCTGTCAGCCCTTTTTGAGAGTCGTTGCTTAAAAGGCGCTGCTCGGGGAATGAGGCACAAAGGTGATGATGTATGTTACAACATTTCAAGTTTGATAGATTTTTGAAGGAAAATTCAAACGTTAGCATCATTGCTTCTATGTGCGAGCGTACCTCGTGGTGAAGAATCAGATTACGTGAACTCGACTATGTTAGATTCCAAGGGACCGGTGCGCTGAGAATCTTCATGATCCCAAGTAACGACTATATCATCCCGGTGGAACATGTCCCCTAGTTTCCGTGCTTACATGGGATTTTGCAACAGCATGGCGAAGAACCATGAACAATGCAGCTGGAGCTTTTACACCTAGTCTCCTAGAAATCCTTCAGATAGGAACGAGCATCACCCTGCCGTGGGTCGATGTGATATTCTGGTCGTCAATGGATGGGAGAGCACAGAATGACCTGCACAACCTGATCATATATGTGTGCAGCAGCTATTCTTCACCCCAACTTGACGACACCAGGAGTTTGCTCTGCCGCTCACGATAGATTATAGAACAAGTTCAGATTCACCGTATAGGCTTTGCTGGTTCCGAGCCATGCATGATTTGCCACACACACACACACACACACACACACACACACACACACACTATACAAGGCAGATGGCGCATCCACCCGACACGTGCCAAACCATTCCTGCCAGGCATCAACCAGGGTGAAATGCTTAATCTCGGTGGCGAACGAACTTTGCGGGCCGTGCAGGCCTCGGCGCCGGCGTCGGGACAGTGGATCAGTTTGTGGGGGAAAAAAGGACCGGGTTCGCAGAACTGGGTATGCCTCAAAAGTGGCAAAAGCCACGATCCCTCGCTGACTAAAGGCTTAGCCACCGAACTAGTCGTCCTAACTAGCCTCAACGAACACGATTAGCAGAGCCCACCCCTGAGCCCTGAAAACCGTTGCAGATGTGTCCTGAGACGCACTAACGAGCCATGCGTTGGGGGATGCACGCACAGGTACCGTCGGCGCCAATGCTAGCACCGGCTCGGATTTCGGCCCAAGCTATTTGCGGAATACCTTCGGAGGGGTGGGTATCCTGGAACTTTTTTTTAAAATAACAGAGTCTCATCAAGAGGAAAGAAAGAAAAAAAAAAAAAAAAGAAAAAGATAAACACGAGACAATAGAAGGAACTTTGTTCTCGGTAGCACCTCAAACAGGGAGGTAAAAATAAAGTAGTTAACATGGTAAAATACCATTAAATGATACGGTAATTGTCATGAAAGAAGAGACGCAATGTCAAGGCGCTCCGAAGGCCTCCTCGGGTCCCTGATCGCCCTGCCTTCTGTTGTCTGCTGCTGTTGTTGTTGTTGTTGTTGATGTTGTTGTTGTTGATGTTGTTGTTGTTGATGTTGTTGTTGTTGTTGCTGCTGCTGCTGCTGTACGCCCAAGCCACGAAACCCCCCTTGTGGAGGTGGAGGTCGCAGACCGCCTCCAGATTCCCATCCGCTTTCACCAGGAGGGCGATGTTGGGATGGAGCCTGCGCAGTTAGACTGACAGCACCACCGCTACTATCCGTCCTGCCAGCAATGATGGCAGAAAACACTTCCAGCGGATCCATTCCCTCCCGTAACCTCTGGAACACCTCTTCTGTCTCCTGCCACGGTCGCATCGCCATGAAGGCAATAACTTGGCGAAGTTCTTGATTCTCCTTGAGGAGCTCGATGTTGCGCCGCTTGACGGTCAGCGAGGGCGTAATGTCGGGGTCGGCGTCGTACTCGCAGCTAACATCGTTATCGCTGCATCGTCTGCATCTTGGTCGAGTTCCAGTGCACTGTAAGTCGGAGGTGAGCGGGGGATCATCACGTCGTCGTCGGTCAGCATTCGATTAAGTTGATAGGCGAGGCTTGAAATGGATTTGTGCAGGTTGATGTGCCGTCTTGGAAAACCCTGTTTGACCTCTCTGTTCAATGACGGAAGGAAACAGTTGGCGATGCATGCCGCGCATGGAATGTGTTTGATCCCGGAGAGAGCTCCATAATGCGATCTGGAAAGATGGAAGAGGCTTCCTCAGGATAACAACTCCCCACCCAAACCTGAACAATAGAATTTTTTTCCCGGCCGCAAAAGTGGTGTATGTGAAGTATTGACGAAGAGAAGACATGTGTTTTCTAACCTTGGCTTTGCTTCTTCGGCACCTTAGACATGCCGACAGCGTTCTGTTCTGCGTTCTAACAGGAGCACTGGAAGAAGATGATGCTAGAATTGGCGACAGGCTCACGCTGGAAGCTGAACCCTCCCTAACAGCGTCCGCCTCGTTAGCCTGCAGTGCCGTCGACTCATCCAATGGACGGAGGGCACGGAACCTGCCGGAACCTGACATCCGACAGAGTCCGTGTGTTTTACCCCCAAAAGGCCTCCCTTGTGGTTGTGTCCTTCTGGATGCTTGAATGGAAGTAGGTAAGACACCAAGCCCCGAAATGGAGGCTGAACAGATTGGTGGGTGGGTGATGCAGGGTGAGTGTACAGCCCTGACTTTAGGTTTTACCAGTGCACCAATGGTGTCGAGCACGGGGAGCTTAGCAGAAAAGAAGTAGAGGAGATGATGGTTTGGTACCGGGAAATAACATTAAATGGACTCATCGGGCAGAAGACCCGTCCAATACCCACAGCCTAAGACGATGGACTTATATTTGATCTCTCGCGACGGCTTGCCACAGGGACGAAAGCGAGGCCGGGAGATGTTGCAAAGGACCCCAGCCAAAACCCGGAGATACCTCCGGCTGCTCCCTTGTCATTGGCTAACGAAACGATCCTAGGAGATGCAAGGTGCCTGAATCTGGTCGACGACTGCTTCAGCACGCCAAGAGCAAGTGAATAGGGGGCGAAACTCCAGGTGGTATGGAGAGAGTGGATTTTAAAAGTTTGACAGATTTTTTGGAGGCATGGACGGGATATGTCTTTTCTTTTTCTTTTCTTTTTGCTTAAGAGCACGGCAGAAGAAGGTTGGTTATCAATATCATTCGAGGCAAATGTTCTGGAAGCAGGATGTGGCCCAGGTATTTCCGCCAACGTGGAAACGTCCAATATCCAAAGCCCCTGCAAGGATACCAGGAGGCAAGGCTCTTATTCCCCCTGGAGGCAGACGGGACCCTCAAAAGCGTGATGCGCCAGAGCAACTAGGCCAATGAGATGGTAAGAAAGTGAAATGTGTGTAGCAAAAATGTTATCGGAGGGATGGAGGCGAATGCATGCAACAACGGGCTTTGGCATTAGTCTCTCGCTTATTAACAGGAGCTCATAGGGCTGGACCCAGAAGCAGAAGTGAAGTGCAGGGATGACTCGCCAGATCCCATGCTTCATCGGAGCATCGACCGACTCCCCGATCCTCATTTCGGGGTCTGTGGCTTGGTACTGTTGATCTTGTTCTATTCGGAACGGTAGAGCGGCAGTCTGTGAGGGGGGCTAAACCGTATACGCGACATTGCCATTGGACAGACAAGTTCTCGTAAGACAGGCCTCATGTGGCGATGTCCAGATCTGGACTGTTTCAAGGCACCAGTCGGAATATGCCGACGCAAATAAGCCGGGATTGGGAGGAGTTAGAGTAACAGGGCAAGACCAACAGACTAAGTAAAAACAGATAAAAACACATCTATAGATGTGGGCCAAGGGCGGCTTGGGCGGGTCCTATCACGTTGAATTGGAGAATCTGTTAGTGCTTGGCTTGCCTGGGCGACCTCAGTTTGCAAAACCTAGTCGAATTGAGTGGCAATACCAGTAGGAGATTACTTTGCCAAGATGCCAAAAGTGTGGGGGACAGAAAAAAAAAAAAAAAAACGATTGCTGTGACCAAATGTTTCAACGTTTTCCACAAATTAGAGGCAATTGACGCATTAGAATAGGTCGTTGGCTTGGTTTGTTGATACATGGAAATTTTTTACCCGTGGCAAGCAAAGACTGCAACATGACCTAGCAAGCCTTGCAAGCCTAGGTACTGGTACTGGTACAGGTACCTAGGTAGGTAGGAACCAGTTGAGGCAACTCAACGCGGAACGCGCTCAATTCCCGCAAAAAAGGACCCCTCTCGTCTCTGTGGACTTTACTGTGGCGAATTTTTAATAAAGGAGCCAGAGCCAGGGGTATGGCTCAGCTGCGGGGACGGCCGCGGACGACGGAGAGAAGCGCTCCAAACGTTACAATGACGATCTTTTGCTCGCTTCTGAGGTACATATGACGAGCATGGGTTGAAGGACGATCAAAATCCTTGTCTGTCAATTGTGCAGTTCCCCGTACGCCGGGAACCCGACCGAGGGGTACGTCGATCTTGAACTTGTCTAGATATCTCGAAATCGATATCAATGGCCGGCGCCGTGATGCAAAACAGGCCGGAAGCGGGCAGAAAAGATTAGGGGACGAGGAAGCTCGGTTTCGGGGACGAACAACCGGATCAGTAGTAGTTTGCCAAGAACAAGTGTCGGATCTTCGGCGGTTTTCCATTGAACCGTTGATGGTTTTTTGTGGTTGGAAAACTGGGTCTATCACGTGCCGCACCTGCTGCTTCACTAGTGAAAAACCCGTGTCACTGAATATGGAGTATCCCCTCTTGCCCCCTGCGCTCAAATCCCGATCAACAGACAGATAGATTGCCTCGTGTGACCTGCCGCGTCAATCATGCCCACAGATGATGGCAGAGATCACTAGGTTTGGAGGCTCAACACAAACTTCGCTGGATATCGGTGATGCCGGTGAGCACCACCTTTGGACCGCTGTTACTGCTGACTTGCTTGTAAAATGAAAAAGGGTCGTCCAAGTCGCTAGGATACCATCGAGACATCAACATCTTGGGCCTCCAAACTCAATTGAAAACTCTTTAGATCCCAATCTTGCGATCATGGACACACTGTGTGGATGTGGTAGAGAGTCACCAATCCTTCGACCGAAATTTTCACGTCCACCTCTGTCTGGTACGCACTACACCTGCAAAGTGCCTTGCGGCGATTGCCGAGCGATTTAGATTTTTTTTTTCTCCCTCTCGCTCCGTCTCCTGTCCAGGCAACATGCTAGGCCGTTATTTCTGGCGCTTGCAAGTAGCTGAAGACTAATTTCGTGCCTATATTTAAATTAGACGCAAGAGCACTCAGCAAGTAAGCCAGCAACCAGCTAGGCGATCCACAGATCTTACGCACACCTCTCGGAATTACGGTGCAATAATGCTCACCGCAGACCTCGGGAGTGGTTCATTTGCGCGTCGATTCGTCGGTGCCAGTATTGTCTAGTTATTGTGCGTTTATTCGTAGAAGCGCACTTGTTTTGGCTTCCTACTTGGACTTTTCTACTGGTACATTGGGTATGCCTCGTTTTTGATACCAGCCCATATCCAATGCATGTCACACACATGAGAAAAGAAAAAGATATCTTGCAATGACCAGGAAAAAAAAAAAAAAAAAAAAAAAAAAAAAAAACAAGCGGCCGCGTAGTGTTGTCGAGCTGAAGAAGCAAAGTATGTATGGGCTGCAATCACATCAAATTGTCAGTGTCAGACGAGGAACCCACCAGTCAATCAGGTTGGTAAGCGATGGAATTCTGGGCGCCATTCAATGGAAGACAATTGATTGCTTGGTAATCAGACGTGGGTCGGCTAGCTGAAATCAAGCTTGGCAGGCTAGAAAGTAAGGCTAGCAGTGACAAGGGTCCACCATAATTGCCCCGATGTCCGATGGGTGCTGGTGCTCACTGCAGGGCCAGGTGTGAGTCGCTGTAGCGTCAGAAATTCCCCCCAAGGGAGGACCTCCACCACTCCTTTTTATACTTTATATCGATGTTCCTGGCATATCCCAGCCTGTCATCTGGTCGTTGATGCCATTTCGTCCCAACCTTACATCATATCTTTTTTTCGCCAATCACCTCCTCACAGTAGCAATTTGCATCATCTGATTTAATATCTATTGTAGGATTTATTCGCGATTTCCCGTCGGTCACCATGCCATCAGACGAGGCCAACACCGCGTCCGCCGCCATCAACAAGACCGTGGATGTGGAAGCCCCGTCACTCGCGGTCCCATCCAAAACCTTGACCAATCATGGCAACAGTAACGTCCAAAACGGCAAGAGGAAACACCCTCCGATATCTTCTATTCCCCACACCACCCGCTCTCGCCTAGCCGCCGCCTCTCCCCCAAACATCCCGACGACCTACATACCCGCCGCCACCTTCTCGGTCGACTCGTCTCCCGAGGCCGACGCCGCCGCGGCGGCCAACACGGTCCTCTACCTGGCCTATGGCAGCAACCTGTGCGCCCAGACGTTCCTGGGCATGCGCGGGATTCGACCGTTGTCGCGCACCAATGTTGCCGCGCCTTCGCTCCGCCTCGTCTTTGACCTGCCGGGCATGCCCTACGTCGAGCCGTGCTTTGCCAACTCGGCCCCGAGGAAGCTGCCCAAGGTCCCCGGAGGAGGCAACCCACCGCTCCCCATCCCGGAGATACCCCCACGCGGTAGCCGCTTCGAAACCAACAGCCACGGCGACCCCGTCTGGGACAAGGGTCTGATCGGCGTCGTGTACGAGGTCACTCGCGAGGACTACGCCAAGATCGTGGCCACCGAGGGCGGCGGCTCGTCTTACCAAGACATACTCGTCCCCTGCCTCGAGCTGCCGCCGTCCGTCTCGGTGCCCGAAAAGCCGTCCCCCATCCCGGAGCTGCCCAAGCCGTTCCTCGCACATACGCTCTTCGTCCCGCCAAAGATTGCCGACGCTGAGCAAGACCCCGACCAGCCCAAGAAGCCAGAGATGCCCTGGTACGCGCGCTTCCTGGGCCAGCGCCGCCGCCCGGACCCGGACTATGCCCAGCCGAGCCTGCGCTACCTGAACCTGCTGCGCGAGGGCGCGCGGGAGCACGACCTGCCCGCCGACTATCAGGCCTGGCTGGTCGAGCTGCACCACTACGCCATCACGACGACTCGGCAGAAGATGGGACGGTGGGTGCTCAAGCTGGCGTTGTACCCGGTGCTGATGATGACCTTTGTGCTCGGGCGGCTGTTTTCCAACGAGCGAGGAATCCAGCCGCTGTGGCTGCAGGTCTGGACCGGCATGGTTTTTACTGTAATCTGGAAGCTGTACGACGCCGTCTTGCAGCCCTTGTTTGGTGACGGCGAGCGGACAATGGTCAAGGAGGACAAGGCAAGAAAGAATCCGGCCCTGGACCTGGTGGTTGAGAAGCCCAGGAGGAGACTAAGCATCAATCAACCGCTCGAGGCTGACGAGGAGAAGAGACCATTGTTGAAATATGCACGCTGATGGGGGCCATTCCTTGCAATGTGCTAGTTGTTATGTGAATAAATTCCAGCTCTTGACGATGAACAAATGACCACTTTAATTCAATTGATTACCAGTCTTCCCAATACTATCAACAGCTGTTTTGACCATTGATAAGTGCGAAGGGTTGTATTTTCGGATTGACGAGAAAATAGGCACATGTCCATCTCTCAGCGTTGGGAAAGCCTCCGCCAGCACGCAGTGCTCGCGGTCTCGGTTGCCTTGTCCGCGTGATGTTTCTTGACTGGCGCCAAGACTATTTTCTTCTTCGCAACCCGGGCAAGCCTGCGAAAGCAAGGTTGTCAGCTTTATTCTCAGCCATTGCACGGATTGGCGGAGGGCAAGCGCCAAGGGGGGATCGAGGACTACCGATGGCCAGAAAAGGGAGTGCGCCATAGAATTCTGAAGGACGAGGGGTCAGGTTTGTATAGAACTTGGACGCGCAACAGGGTGGCTGGGAACGATAGGGGCTGGTTCGTGGCACATGTGAAGAACGATGAAAGAAAGTCAAAGAGCTGAAGAGCCACTTTGATATCCCAGAATAGATGCCACGATATAAACAGATAGAGCAAACAGCTTGTACGCTGCCATCTATCATCAACATTTCGCTATTGCTGCATTAACTTCTAACAACAAACTACTCAGAAAGTAGATCCAAGATCGCTAGCACAATGAGCACTGCTAATTACTAATCCCTGTTGGCTACAATATCGTCACCACACGGGCCGGAGACCCCGCTGTTGAACCTGGGGTAAGATCGTATTATGCAAACAACTTATTTACTGCCTGATTTCTCAATGGTGTGCTTTTGTCGAATCACGAGCTTGGGAAGGTTATCCACATTCGCCTTGCCATCGAGGATTTCTTTGGCATCAAATCGTGTTAGTAGGTTGTCTCATATTTATCTCGAACATGGACACGAATCAAAACTCACCGTTGACGGTGGTGAACAAGGGATAGTCGCCCTCCCTGCCACGCGCCTTCAATAAGCTGTTTACTTCTTTGGCAGTGGATGTACCCTGCAGCTTCTGTCCGTTGAGTTCCTTCTCCTCGATCTCAGCAACGGATACACCTCGCTTGACTGCCATGCTCGCGCAACGGAAGTTCCTTCCACTGATACACGAGGTGATGACATCAGCCACGCCGGCACTCTCGAGCAGAATCGTGAACGGATCGACCGATTCTCCAAAGAACTCGCGAGCGAACTTGAGCATTTCTGCGAGCCCAACTCGGATCACTGCCGACTGCACATTGGAACCCCAGCCCTTGCCGTCAACAAATCCGGCAGCGAGGGCGACAATGTTTTTCAAGGCACCGCTGAGCGACACGCCAGCCACGTCTGACACCATAGAAACGGAAAAGTAGGGACGGTCGAAAAGAATTTGCAGTGTCTCGTGGTCGAGTGGCGGATACGACTCGGGTACAGGCGTCAATTTCGCCTTGGTCCTGCGGCCCCTGTCGTCTTTCCCGTTGGAGTCGGCCGACGTCACGGTCAAGTCAGGAAGCTTGTTTGCGCTGGTGGAGTCGTAGTTAGGCGACCGATCGCGGGGAGTAGCCGCGCGGCTGCTATCAATGGGTGGCGGGTCGTAAGCGATTGTGGTCTCGCTGACGCCCTCCTCCGCAGCGATCTGAGACGCCACATTGGCTCCGGACAGTGCACCACAGTAGATGCCTAATTTCTCGCCAATGACCTCGCAAAAAAGGTTGATGCCAGAGCCCGACACGTCCACGCCCTTGATGCAAGATATCCCTCGGGCGAATGGTACAATGTGACCATTGAGCTGCTCGCAAACCTTGCCAAGGAACTCATGTGGCAAGTTGAACACCAGCACCGACGAGTCGCGGACAGCATCGGTGAGCGAGGGGTTGGCAATGATGTTGGATGGCAGTTTGATACCAGGGAGGTACTTGACGTTTTCGTGATGTTTGTTGATCACCTCTGTAAGCTTTTGCGGCTCGTCGCTCTCGTAGTATGGCGAGTCCTTTGGGATTGTAACCTTCTCCTCAAACACCCACATCTGCACATCTTCTTCAAAAACATCCTTGTGTTCTCTTGTGCTCTCGGCCACAATCTTGGCAATGGTGGATCCCCAGTTCCCGGATCCAATGACCGTAACCTTGTGTTTTTTCTCGTAGCTCCCGAGTGAAGCCATGGTTGCGGTAGTTCGCACGGCAGAGAAGGAGGCAGAAGGAGATAAAGCGGGGAGCTGCCTTTCGAGAGTGATGTTCCTGGTCGGTAAACTTTTGGGACAACAGATCAATAAAGGAACCTGAAGGCGATGGCGCAAGCCTGTTCGAAGGGCTGGAGCGAGTGCAGTCCGGAGAGAAAGCATACAGGTAGGTAGTGTTTGAGCTTGAGAAGAGGTGGGACGAAGAATAAGCTCTCGATATGGGGGGTTGCTGCTTTTGTACGAGCTCGCGTGTGTCGTTGACCGAGGCTGTTGCAGGGGTTCCGATTGGATCGTCCTAGGCTGAACGAGAGACTAGCTAGATATGCTATTCTGTATGGCGTCGAGAGGCTTCAGCTCGTGACAGTTCTGAGCCAGATGGATGTAGAGGGCACAAGGCTGAGCGTTGGGATTGGATTGCTTCTATGACCAACATGGAGCGTAAAAAAAGCTGAATGCGGGGCATGGATAAACGTTGGGAGTAGGCACAAGTGATGTAATGCGGCGTGGACATGAGTTGCTGGTAGCATTTTTCTCCACCGCCTGCCGCAACGGTCATCAGTAGGTGGGTCAACGCAAGGTACCGAGGTGCGAGCCCATGTCAGCTTGCTCGTGCAAGTAGTTTTGGGCAGCAAATACTACCAAACATGAGCGGGACAATTCGGGAAGTTCCTCGGCGGACCCTCTGCAAGCAATAAATGGATGTTAGTCTCTTCGCTTCGAGGCTCGTTCCACGCCATCGCGACTTTTTTTATCCTTTGCTTCCCACTTGCCGCGGCCCCTGTCTTACCGCGGCATGCATGCCTGCCCCGTTTCGGCTGATCTTCAAATTGAATCCCTACCTAATTAATTACCTGATGAACCTAACCTGCTACCTTGAGTCAGCACATCAGTGCAAATGTCGAGCTTGGAGGTTTACGGCATGCTAAGTTGAAAGGGCTCCGTGTCATCCGATAATTTCATGTGCTTGCTTCTATTCAACGACCCGTCCGACCTGGCATCCCGTGTTCGTACAGTCGTATTTATCGGCCCGCTCCCCTTGCAGGCACGTATCTAAATATGTAAACTGATTGAGCCAGGACACACCATGTTCTTGTTTGTAGCTAAACAACAGAAGACCAGGCAAGCCCAATGACGAAAAAAAAAAAAGTCGTGTCTACGCGACCACCAGAGCAGTATAATATAATGTCCATGCAAGCTGCAGACTGCATATTAATATAGTCAACGAAATCTTTCTGGAACGTTTTGAATCAAAAATTGTGCTAGGCGGCCATGTCCGGAGACATCCACGGCCAGTAGGTTGACGCTGCGAAGTGCAATCCAGGTCAATCTAACCCCAAGCCGACTTCTTGATCCTGAACTCGACCATCAATGTCGGTAGTCCCCATCCCGCTGGGCAGATTTGGAGAGGCCTACACGCTTGACTCGTAGTGGAGTGTGACTCGAGACAGGAAGCACCCAGTTTTGGGAGGCTTAATGAACTGAAAGACTGGGGGGTAGGGGGTAAGATACAAAGGCCAGTCAACATCGAGGAGGCTCGGGATTGCTGCTCCTATGCTGGTTATATGTACAAGCCGGAAAGGGATGGATACCCACGGGCAGGTAGTTGCCAGGTCAGCGACTACCATAATAGACATTTACTTTCACCTTGGAAACTTCCCTGCCAATGTTGGGTAGGTGGATAAGTAGTTACTACCTCTATACTGAAGCGGAAGACTCAAGACTTCATTCCTGCAGATATTTTTTTTTTCGGAATTTGGCGGCTGACAGACCCAGGCTGCCTACCCGGGAAAATACCTATATAAAAGAAAATGGACAAAAGAACAACAGTTTCTTGGCTTGTCACTGTGTAGTGGGACTCTGGAAAGTTGGTGTGCTCAGCCCCCCTTATGCAAATGGCAGTGGATGATGCGCTCGGAAGTAAACAGAACATGCTATCCTTGGCAAAAGAGGTATTCGTTCTTGTGACAAGAAACCTGAGTAGGTGCCTGGATAGGTACATAAGTGATATTGGTATCTTGATTCAAGCTGTAAATGTCAAAACTCCATACAGGAAGCTAAACACTGTCGACTTCAACAGTTGCAAACATGCGGCATCTTTCAGTCGGCCTGGATGCCTCCAGGCAAAGAGCTCAACCCTAGTATATATTTGGCGAGTCAATAATTCAGTCAACATGCCTGCAGTATATTCTAGGGGCTCACTCACATCCCTCTATGTCTTCAAACACGCTCGGTGATTTGTTGCACTGAATACCAACCTCGGGCATCTGCCACTTGAGCTCTGGACACTTATCCATATGGCAGCGCGCGTCGAGGGCTTTCTGAAGAGCATCGCCCTTCCAGCCGAAGAGGAAATGGCCATGTTGACCATAGCCGACACTATTTTTTTTTTTTCCACGTGAGATGCGTAAGTTACAATTGCAGATATCCTGGCCAATCCTCTCTCCATACACAGTCCCCAAAGGCTCACTCACCTGTCTCCAAACGAGTATACAAACGGCTGGCTCCCATCTTCAGGCCACATGTCCTTCTTGTTGAATTCCCGCGTATCCCATATGACCTCGTACATGACCTGAGGTAGCCTCACAGGGTGGGAAGCGGGACAAGGACCAGTCGACTCAAAGGTTCCGCTCGATGGGTACGCGACGTGGCTTTTATGGTCAAGGCTATCGACGTTCCTGCCGTCCCAGCAGGTGGGAAACGTTATGGTTGACCGGATGCCGCCATGGCAGAACCCTCTGGGCAGTGCAGCCGTGTCGTGGCCTGTGCAGGGCGCGCCACCAAACGGATTCTGGTACAGGTTATCGAGGCATCGGTGGCAGATCTGCCGCTGCTGACCCCGTGCTTCGCGCAGATTCGGGTCGCCGGCCAGCATGCGGAAGCCCTGTTGTTGATTACGAAGGTAGGATATGTGAGCATTTAGACACAGCCGCTGATACTCTAGAGCTGGACTAGACTGACTGGTTTGAAGGCTGTGACCCTGGTTCTCCCGTCGTAGGGCGGAATATAATACACCGTGATGCCGCCTTCTCCCCTCAAACCCATGTTTGACAGCTGCGGCACTCGCTTGAAAGTTCCATTTCTCGACCTGAAAAAGAGGTTCGCAGTCCAGTAATTAGAGAAATCTTCGCTAAAAGAACACGTCGTACAGGTGGATCGCTGCGCTGGGTCGTATTCCCCCAAAGGCATCGTCGCATCAAAAGAGTTACCACCCGCGATTTGGTGAAGATACGGGCTTTGCACAACACCAGGACTGAGTATGGGGTCGAGCCGTTCGATAGAAAGCTGGGAGCATTGGTAGCGCAACATCTGCTGTGCCAAAACATGTTGGGTCAATACAGCCAGGAGGGCTATCGAGGTATGCATCTTGAAATGGTGTGAATTAAACGACCAAATAGCTTCTAAGTAGCAGCTTTGATTGCCCGACAGCAGCAACAAAAACAATAGAGGTCGTGACAGACTGCACACCCCATGCGGATTGAAGCAGAAACGAAACTGCGAAGACCATCTCTCGCGTCGCAGCACGCGATTAGACAATTGAACCGACCTCACCTACCCAGATTCCAATCGCACAGGACAAAGAAGATCTGTCTTTTCCGCCCTGCATGATATCCTCCGGTCCCAGAAACTCCGAAGCGGAACGGATACGGGGATGCCGGGTAAAACGTTAATCTTCTTGGCCAGCTTGGCCTAGATTGAGGATTTGTGGTATCGTTTTGCACACGGCACAGCACGTTGTACACGCTGCAAATGAATAGCTAGAATTGAGCCTCATCAAGAGTAAGTTTAGATATATAATTTTTTTCGCTGTCCTTCTCATAGATCGGGAACAGCAAAAGCCCCGTATCGCGGCGAGTCTTGAGTGTGGATTTCACAGTGAACCTCGCAACTGCCCAATGCGGCGCGGAGGGAGTATCCCCGAAATCTAGTGGTTCGCCTTTGTGGAATGGAAACCAGTTCTAACGGGAGGCAAGAGGCTTGACCAGTTTTTGGCATGGTGTAGATCACAGCAAAAGAAGCATTTTATCGCTCGACAAAAGTACTGGCAAACAACACACAATCTGGACACTGCTAATGACTTTCACGATGAGATATAGACCCTGCTAGCTTTTGCAGCAGAAACTGGGGGATAGCGTCAGGCGACTGCTTCATCCCATGCCCAATGCACATAATGAGGTCACAGACGCTATCGATGCGTATCAGAAATCCCTCTGGACGGTCGACACTTAGCTGGTTCTGCGCCATAATTTGTAGGAGTCGATGCTTGCCCCGGTGGTCAATATCTCTGATGTGCTGGCTTATCGGTGTGTTCAACTGGGATGATTCCTTGCCCTCTGGGTCCAGAATACAGCAATTCCAAACTCCAGCTGATCGGGACAAAGCGCCGGCGGCGTCGGTTTTGGGGTCGTCGCCCACCATGATCTTGATCCAATCGAGCCATGGCTTGTTCGCGCGCATAGAGTCCAGCACATCCACTCGGACTTTGGGTACTTCGCCATTGACGTAGTCGCTACTAGGCGACATCCGTGTGGGTTGAAGCGGCTGCCCAAGAGACGATGCAAGGATCAGCTCCCCCATTTCCTCCGCGGAAACGAAGATTTCGGGATCAGGCTTCTCGTGCCCAACATCGTAAGACAGCAAGGTGAAATCCAAATCATATCGAGGAGCTTGAGACGGGGTAGCAGCTATATCGAGACCTGAGGTCGTAGTGGTTGCGTCCGAACCGGACCTGCTGGGAGATGTGCGCCTTCTGGAAGCAACGTCTTCTAAGAGTTCTGCCGACTCTCTCTGGACACTTGACAGGAGGGACTGCCCCGTGGTTTCACCGCCTCCCCTTGGACGTAGTACAGCGAGGTTGCCGTAACGCAAAGGGCCCACCCTCAAGCCCAACGACTCCATGATGCCTAGGATGCGATCGTCACAATTGGACACTAATCCCACCACCAAATTCCAATCCGCATGCTGTTGCCCGTCCCAAAGCAATCGAAGCGTCTCTGGCAGACTGGGCTCGATCAGCTCGTAGCCTTCGTCAGAGGAAAAACGATGCAGCAGTCGAGGAGCAAGCTCTTTGGGGATATCTTGGCCAGGCTTGAGGAAGGGAGAAAAGGTGTTGGTAATGACATTAGTCCACCACCTGGCCGCGCCCAGGTTGGTGGCCTTGCCGTAATTTGGGTTCTTCTTGGCCTCTTGTTTGAAAGCGTTGCGGAATGTTGCCTGCACCTGCGATGGGGTGATGCCGGTCAGGCCACATTGCTCTGCAACTTGGGCATATTGCTCCGCAACAGGCCTGCGGGGTCGAATCAACGTGTCGAAGGCATCGAGGCACAGGAGGATATTGCGAGGTCCAGACTGTCGGACAAAGCGCTCCAATGGTGCCCGCTGTAGTGTCATATCAATGTCTTCAGATGCCGCCTGTCGGTCATTGTTCTTAAGAACAGGAAAAGTTTGAACGGCGCAAACCTACCAAGGTACGGCGCTCCGCAGTCACGTGAACTTCCTTGTTTGAGGACTGTTAAAACCCAACCCCCTGGTTCGCGGTTCGACTGAGGAGCCGACTATCATGGATTGCAACGACAGGGGGCAGTGCGGGCCATTGTTGGGAGAGACGGGGGTGGATATCCTTGTCAAAGTCTTGACGTCATATACGTCTCATCGCCTCTGCCGCATTTTGATTGTAGCTTTCGCCCTGGCAAGACCGAGTTCGTGCGAACAATCGTAATCATTTTTGGGATTGTTTGGGCCGGTAAAAAGGGACATTACTTTTGAAGCAGAGGCACTTGACATCAAGCACAAACAAATTTTGTCCCAGTTCCTTCCTCCCTTCATTGGCTCGTATCCAATTGCAGGTGAAAAAGTCGAATTGGATGGATTAGCGGGTAGCTCTGGATGCACCGCTCAACACAAGAGGAGCGGGGCAAGCTTGAGAGTAAGAGCTATCAGCCCACCGAGCTGAGCGCGAACATACTGGTGGGGGGTAGCCGTGCGTGTCAATCACGTTCTGATGATGCCAAACAGCTGCAATACAAACATCCCCATGGTTACAATCGTGGACAAGGGCCTCTCTAAATCTCGGACAAATTCATGCAGCCCTGAAGGCTGTCGTCCTTGTAGGCCTGCAAGCTTGCAAAGGCTATTTGTTGAACAAGCTGGCAAGGTCGGCCAAGGTTGCCAAGACACCAGTAGGTCACCGTCTTGTCGGGTCTACAAGTCAATAACTTCCTGGTACCTACCTTACCTAGACGAGCTAAACTCTACCAGTTAGTGGGTGAAACCTTTCTGTCGCGGACTGCGCAAGGGTCATCAAGAGCACGAGAAGTCAGGTAGGATACTTAGGTACCTGCCTAGAAAGGTAAACAACGTTTGATCCAGAGTTGACTTGTCCATGGTGGGGGTGGTTTACCCTCGTCCCTTATGCTGCAAGAGCATTGGAGGGAGGGCAGGTGAAAGAGAGAGACGGGAGACCGAGAGGGCGACAGCGACAACAGCAAGAAAGAAAAAAAAAAAAAAAGATATAGCGATCGGCGATTGAGAGTGGATTCCATATGCCATGTGTCTAAAAGTCCCAGCAACGTTGACTGGCCCCTGGCGGGTTGAGAGAATTAGCTCCAGGTATGTAAGGAGCTAGCAAATCGAGCACGTATGGTGCTTCCTGCTTGTCGCACAAACCACGACTTGACGGCTCACGGGCATAAGTCGTGTCGCTCGAAACGACCTGCCAGTCGGTGAGAAAGCCTGCTTCCCATGCCCATCCATCCATCCAATCTCAATGATCCCGGCTCATTCGGAGCATGGAGCTACCCGATGGACAAGGCTACCTCGAAACTAGGTAGTTCTAGACCTAGCTCTGGTAGCTGCAAGCTATCTTGTTTTTATTTTTTTTAATGCGGCCGTTTTGTGCCACCCCCATAAAACCTTCGCGGTCTGCTGTTCGCAGTTACCTTTCCAATTGATGTTTGCTCCTTCTGTGAAGTTTGGCAGGTAAAAACGACTCGCACTGATCTTTTCCCCCCGATGTCTTGAGGCTTTCTCTTGCGACATTGACGCGACGCTTACCATCAATCTCTGCACGGCCTCGACTTGCGACGACGTCAACGAAACCTTAACACATACAACAAACGAACGCACCTTTGCTTGGTCCGTCCAGGAACAGACGTTAGCCGAACGAGCTGATTGATTCTGCAAACATTTTTTGTTGACTTTGAATCTTGGCCTTGTCATTTCCCTCTTTTCAACATTACGTTGTAACTCGCTACATTATTTTTACTGCTTTGCTGCCGCAAATACCACGTAGAGCCCGCGCTCAAACGTCTCGCAAACCTTGCAATAGTTTGGCTCGCACCCACATGTGGAACCCGTTGAGGCGGGATTAGTGTTGGAGCTCCCCAAGGCCGCTCGCTACTCCACCTACTGTATTTATATCTCCATACGCGGGGCTCCAGTCTTGCCCGCTTCTCTCTCCGACATGATACCAAGGACAATGATTTCCAACGAGGTGTATTACCTACCTCTCAACGACGATGGGTCGCCCCAAGTCCAGGGCGAGTACATCTACCTCGCGCCTAAGTCGAACGAGCCATTTACCATCAGGTTTGCGATAGAGGGCACCTCGAGCATCTGTCGTCAAGGCAGCCTGTGGGTAAATATTCCGGAGCCAGGAGTGGAGTTTCGTAGAGACCAGTTCCGAGAGTTCAAGTAAGTAAAACATCTACCTCTCCCTTCCAGGTTCGATTAAGCGAGGAATTATCTTGAGAATCTGCCTGCGTTGCTTTTTCATCCTCACAAAGGTGGAGTAGCCCAACAAGAGACTAAAAATCATCTTCCCACAAGACTTGTGCCCGACTTTAATCGAACAATCGAAATCTCGATTCCTGTCCACCTGCCTGGCGCGTACGCCTTCTACACCACCTACGCCAAGCTTCCCAAGCTTGAGCAGACTGCTGGTGCCGATTCCTCACCATCATCGACCGACAAGAAGAAGACACAGCTATACTACATCGATGTCGCACCGAGGCTGCAGCTCGATGGGCGGCCGCTGCCGCTGCCCGCCTTGTCCATCTTTTCGGTCATTAGCAAATTCATGGGCAAATACCCCAGTGACTGGGAGCGCCACCTTCGAGGAATTAGTGACCGCGGCTACAACATGATTCATTTCACGCCCTTGCAGACACGTGGAACCTCCAATTCGCCATACAGTCTGTACGACCAGCTTAGCTGGGACCCGGAATGCTTCCCCGAGGGCGAGAAGGACATTAAGAAACTTGTCGAGAGCCTGGAGAAAAACCATTCCCTGCTTAGCTTGACCGACATTGTCCTGAATCACACCGCTGACAATAGCGAATGGCTACTGGAGCATCCTGAGGCTGGCTACAATTTGACAACGGCACCATGGCTTGAGCTACCCTTTCTTATTGACACCAAACTTCTTGAGCTTGGCTTCAACCTGGCTAAGCTAGGTCTGCCGACAGATGTCAAGTCAGAGGCCGATGTTCTGGCCATCATGGATGCCGTCAAGAAGGAGGTCATCAGCGCCATCCGCATGTGGGAGTACTACGTGGTAGATGTGGAATCCAACGCAGCTGTCGCTGCGGAAGCCTGGGCTGCCGGAAAGGGCTCCTTTCCCGACGGATCCCTTGGTCCTGAGGGCCCTGCCGGCCTCAAGTCCGCCAGCTTGGCAGAACGGGCACAGTATGTCATCAAGTATGGCCTTTCAGGAACCGACCGCATGGGTGAGCGGTTCAGGAGAAAGGTCGTACCGGAAGTAGCTGCCGGCGTGCTGGATGCGGTGCTCGGGCGACCTGAGGGTGATCAAGGTCCAGACTCTGGTGCTGCCCGACAGAAGATGATCGAGATCCTTCAGGCCGTCAACGTACCTTTCTACGAAGAGTACGACAAGGACAGTGCCGAGATTCTTGAGCAGACTTTCAATCGTATCAAGTACGTACGTTTAGACGAGCACGGACCTAAGTTGGGGCCGATAAACGAGGCAAATCCTCTAGTGGAGACTTACTTCACCCGTCTACCCCGAAACGAGAAGACGGCCAAGCACAAGAAGGAGGATCTCGTCCTTGTCAACAACGGCTGGGTATGGGGCGGAAACGCCCTCGTGGATAATGCAGGACCAGATTCGCGCGTCTACCTCCGTCGCGAGGTCATTGTCTGGGGCGATTGCGTCAAGCTACGCTATGGCGCTGGTCCTGAAGACAGCCCATACCTTTGGGATCGGATGACCAAGTACTCGCGAATGCTCGCTAAATACTTTGCTGGGTTCCGCATCGACAACGCGCATTCCACACCTATCCATGTCGCTGAGCACATACTGGATGAGGCGAGGCGAGTGCGCCCCGACCTGTATGTGTGCGGTGAGCTGTTCACCGGAAGCGAAGAAATGGACTACGTCTTTGTGAAGCGACTCGGTCTGAGCTCATTGATCCGAGAAGCCATGCAGGCATGGAGCACTGGGGAACTCAGCCGTCTTGTTCACCGCCATGGAGGTCGCCCGATTGGTAGCTTCGAGGTGGATGAGGTCTCTAGGGGCGATGCCTCGCCGACCTCGCCGCATCCCCAATCGCCGCAGGTCAATGGTGGAACGACAGATGAAATGTGGTCCTCGCGCGAAATTATCCGCCGTATCAAACCGTCGCCGGTTCAGGCTCTCTTCATGGACTGTACTCACGACAACGAGGTTCCGGCCCAGAAGCGCGATGCAAGAGATACTCTGCCCAATGCTGCATTGGTCAGCATGTGCGCGAGTGCGACCGGTAGCGTCATGGGTTATGATGAGATCTACCCCAAGCTTGTAGATCTGGTCATTGAGACTCGTCTGTACACCTCCGAGTCATCTGTTCGAGAAGTTAAGGTCGGAAGCGGCAAAGGTGGCATTGGCGGACTGAAAAAGCTGCTGAACCAGATCCACACTCTCATGGGCAAGGACGGATATGACGAGACGCACATCCACCACGAGGATCAGTACATTACAGTGCACAGGGTGCACCCGCAGTCGCGGAAGGGATACTTCCTCATTGCGCACACTGCCTATCCCGGATATGGCAATGGCAACGGTGCCTTCAATCCCGTTCATCTCACCGGAACCAAGGTCAGACATCTGGGTAGCTGGACGCTCGAGGTGGATGACAGCGAGGAAGCGAGGAAGAATGTGCTCGAGGACAAGAAACATCTTCGCGGGCTTCCCAGCCGTGTGATTGACCTCCCGGGTATTCGCATGGAAGTCAAGGGCAGCGACACGGTCATCACCGTCCGCGATCGTTTCCCCCCTGGCAGTATTGCCCTGTTTGAAACCTACATCCCTGCTGCTGAGCACTCGGCCGGTCTGGACACTTATGTTACTTCGCAAGCGCAGGATGCTTTTGCTGGACTGAACCTTATCGACATGAACTTTATGATGTACCGATGTGAGGCTGAAGAGCGAGACTGGAGCGGGGGAAGCGACGGCGTCTACAGTATTCCTGGCCATGGCAACCTTGTATACGCCGGTCTCCAGGGTTGGTGGAGTCTCCTTGAGGGCATCATTCGGGACAACAACCTCGCCCACCCCTTGTGCCAGAACCTCCGCGAAGGCCAGTGGGCTTTGGACTACATCATCGGTCGACTCGAGCGTGCATCCAAGACATCAGAGTTCTCTCGACTCGAAAAGCCTACGCGATGGCTGAAGGACCGCTTTGATGCCATTCGTGGCATCCCAAGCTTCTTGCTTCCGCGTTACTTTGCCCTGGTCATGCGTACGGCGTATATGGCCTGCTTTGAACGCAGCGTTTCGCTGATGAATGAGAACGTAGCCAAGGGTCAGTGGTTTCTCAAGAGCCTTGCCATGGTCAGTGCACAGGAGACGGGGCTTGTCAAATCGGCGTCGCTGTATCCCGATCATCTGGTCCCATCATTGGCTGCCGGGCTGCCGCATTTCGCCGTTGACTGGGCAAGATGCTGGGGCAGAGATATTTTCATCTCGTTGAGGGGGTTGTTCCTCGGCACGGGACGATTCGACGAGGCCAGGGAACATATCCTCGCCTTTGCAAGTGTTCTCAAGCACGGTATGATACCCAACCTCTTGGGTGCTGGACGTACACCCCGATACAATGCCCGCGATTCCATCTGGTTCTTCCTGCAGTGTATTCAAGACTACGTTCGCTTGGTGCCAAACGGCCTTTCTCTGCTGGACGAGAAGGTGAAGCGTCGTTTCCTCCCCTATGATGACACATACTTTGACACCGAGGACTCTCGTGCTTACTCCACACAGAGCACTGTCCGGGACGTCATACAAGAGGCTCTGCAGCGGCACGCGAGTGGCATGTCTTTCCGTGAAGCCAACGCTGGGCCCAGTTTGGATATGCAGATGAGCGACAAGGGCTTTGACCTCGAGGTTAAAGTTGACTGGGACACGGGCTTTGTATTTGGTGGCAACCAATTCAACTGCGGCACTTGGATGGACAAAATGGGCGAGAGCGAGAAGGCAGGATCCAAGGGTGTTCCCGGCACCCCCCGCGATGGCGCAGCCGTCGAGATCACAGGTTTAATGTACAGCACAGTCAAGTGGCTAGCCAAGCTGCACTCGACGGGCGAGTTCCCGTACAGTGGTGTGAGCAAGGCTCCCGTTGGTCCCAACCACGATCCCAAGAGCGTCAATGTGGACGTGTCATATGCGGACTGGGCCGAGCTGGTCAAGTCCAACTTTGAGCGCTGCTACTTCGTCCCGCTCGATCCCTCAGAGGACTCGAAATACGATGTCAACCCGTCCGTCGTCAACCGTCGTGGCATCTATAAGGACCTGTACCGGTCCGGCAAGGAGTATGAGGATTACCAACTCAGGCCGAACTTCCCCATAGCGATGACGGTTGCGCCAGACCTGTTTGATGATGCTCACGCCATGCACGCGCTATGCATTGCCGACAAAGTCCTCCGCGGGCCTCAGGGAATGGCAACATTGGATCCGGCGGATCTCAACTACAGACCTTACTACGTGAACAGCGAAGACAGCACCGACTTTGCAACATCCAAGGGCAGAAACTACCACCAGGGACCGGAGTGGGTGTGGCCGACGGGATTTTTCCTGCGCGCGCTGCTCAAGTTCCTCCTGAAGCGGACGGATTCGGCGGAGGACGGCGAGAGTGCGGCCACCGAGGCGTTCCAGCAGGTCACAAGACGACTGATGGGCTGCAAGGCCATGATCAAAGAGAGCCCTTGGGCTGGTCTGCAGGAGCTGACACAGAAGGACGGAGGATTCTGTAGTGACTCGGTAAGTTTACAACGCTTTGTTTGACTTTGCATGGTACAAGACTTTTTGTGTCTAAACTAACAATTTCTTTTCCAACCTCCACAGTGCCCAACCCAGGCTTGGTCGGCTAGCTGCCTCATTGACCTCTACATGGACGCGGACGAAGAGCAGGCCAGGCTGCAGAAGGGTCTCGGCGTGAACGGGTCGTCGCAAAAGAACTAGGTGGCTTTTTGCCAGAATTGCAAAGCTCAGCGGACATTTGTCTTGGCGTGATGGACCCAGGATGAGTGTTACCTAGAGGCGATGTCCTGATGCTTTCCTCTTCATCTCTATCATGAATGCATATTACCACACGTATTACCTAAAGAGGCACTATTATTACTTGGGGCTTGGGATATGGTTGTAGGAAAAGGGTGAAGCGATGGAGTCACATGACAGAAAAACAGGCGGGCCCAGAGTGTTGATATATCTATCCCTTCATGCGTATGATACATAATTACTAGTATGAATTCTTGCCCTAGCCGGTACTTTTGGACATTTGTTAGCCGGCGAAATTTAATATGTACAACTATCCATCCGCTGATTTGTGTAGGGTGAGCTGGGGGGATAGGGCATGGATGCATAGAGTCAGACTCCAAAAGCACAGTGGCTTCTACTTCCTTTGGGTATCCCATACGATGGGCGACCAAAAGGGTAGTTGAAATACCACCCAGGCGAGTGTAATAACTCGATTAGTCCAACAAGCTCGCAAGAATGAGAATAAAGACGATGTATAATAATAATACATGCAAATCGGGTGCTGGAGAACAAAATTAAAAGTGACTGAAAACTGAAATCAGGATTTTGATAGCTCCATAAATTGTGACGGCCAAGAATGGTGTTGACAAAGCTTGATCTTCCCCGATCAGGGAGCCACACTACTAGTGGCGTAGTCTCGATGCACTCTATTATTCTTTTCTCCGGTTCGCTCCAGCTCTTTGTTGTTGTTTTTTCCCCTGCAGGCCTTGCGTGACGCGAGGGAACACAAAAGGCTATACGCACGGGGGAAGGGGATCAAGGTCAGTAGTTTTTCCCCCCGACACCCTTTGCAAGACGACAACAACAAAAAAAAAAAGAAGCATGAGCAAAACGTCTCCCAATTTTTAATAGTCCCAATTATGAGACGTGTGAACAAGATAGAAAAAAATAAACCCAACGCCGACCTCACAGCGCCAAAATGCCATATGGAGAGAGAGAGAGAAAAGCAAAAGGAGAGAGTGTAAACAAAGGGGGTATGTTAGTCGATGATAAAGTGAATCTAACAAGCGAAATTTGCACAAGACAGAACCAGACACCTGAAAATGGGAACATGGGCGAAGTCACAAAAAAACTCCATCGACTCCGGTTTAGAACTTTAAGGTCATTAAAAAGAGACCCCTCACGAAACGAGCAAGGAGAGAAATGGGATGCGTTAGAAATAAAAACGCAAGAGACGAGATATCATGTCCTCTCGGTTGGGTTCCACTTCTTCTTCATCCTGGCCTGCTTCTCCTTTTCCGTTTCGGGGCCGTAGTGCGCGGCCGAGGATATGGGTGCGGCATCGAACATGCCGGCAGCGGGGACGTGGACGGACCGTGACGACATATTGGCGTCTGCCCCGTTGGTGGTGCCCTGCTGGGCGGCGTTGGCGCCAACACCGGCTGCGCCTAGACGCTTGCCAAGCGCGTACTGCCGATCCCTCTTGCGTAGGTAACGGCGGCGCCAGATGCAGGCGCCGATCCAGATGCATGATATTCCGACGACGAGAATTACGATCATGACAACCCATTGCCAATGACTCGACAGCCTGTGAAATGAGGGGGTGGAAAAACAATTGGTCAGCTTAACTGTTGACATATGTGACAAGACAAACTAGCAACAATAAATAAAAAGTCAAAAGCAACTCACCAATCACCGTTGGTATTGTTTTGCCCCGGGGTAGCTGTCGAGGTTGCAGCATTTTTACCGCTACCAATGCCCGTGACAGTGGCGGGATTCGCGCAGAAAGAGGTGAACCAGTTCCGGATGCTGCCAAAGTCATTCGGGTTGGCGGTGCAGGCGTTATCACATACACCGGCGGTGCCGGTGCTGAACGGTGAGACTTTCGAGTTGGAGCAGAAGCACGAGGCGATGGCGGACGGGGCCGACGTCACTCCCGAGGGTGCGCAGGCTCCGTTGGCATCGAACAGGGGACCGCACTGGGATGCGCAGGCGGGGAGGGTAGAGAATGGGACGAATGTTTCTGTGCCGAGGACGTGAAGTCAGCATTTGCCAACTTCTGCTTGTTTGGACGAGATGGAGCCTCTTGAACATATCTAGCTTTGTTTTGTTATACGTACCCATGATGAATGCTGTGGATGTCCGCTAGCAGCACAATACAGCTTTCGTAACACAGCAGCTCCGCAGTCCCAGCAGGCGGATGGTACGGGTTGTGGCTAGTCGGGGAATTTTCACAGTCCGACAGAAGATGCCGGAAGTGAATCGAGTTTGTAGGTATTCACAGCTTGTCGTCGAAACTTTTTGTTTAACACCAAAAAAAACGTTTGTGATCTTGGAGGGCTGGCCGTCTCCCTAGTTGCGTCCGCCGGACAACCCTTGGTTTCTTTGCCCTGTATGAATATCGTTATGTTTCGAGACGTCCAGGCGGCTGTCAAACGTAAATTTGGTCGGCCTGCGTCGAGCGTGCGCAGGGAAAAGTACAAAAAAAAAGTCAATTAACCAGCTGGGTGGGCGTTGCGTCTTGCGCTTGTCTCTGTGCGTCGGTAGGTCGGTAGGCTGGGACCATGTGATGGATCAACTGAACCCAAGTGAGACGACTGTCTTTCGGGCGGCCGCGGTGGTCGCTTGCACGGGTGTCGCTTGAACGGTCCCGAGGGCAAAGAAAGGGTGGAGATCGGGTCGAGGGTCTTTCAGTCAAAAGGGGGGCGGAAGTGTGCGGGAGCCGTTGGACATCACACTGTCGCGTCCCGGGTACAAAGAGTGAGTGGTTGACTGGTTTCGGTGGTTGACGCTATTATTCCCCAGAATGGACGGACTGGTGTAGGTTTTCTGCTACTATCGCCGTCGGTGCTCAAAATTGTTGGTGCGATTTGATTCACTTTTGGTCCAGGGAGACCGAGTCAATGCTGAGAGAGTTTGATGAAAACCCGGCTGTGCTAATGCAATCGCTGTTCCAAACCCGAAGCTGGATACCCAGGGCGTTTCGTCAAATTCACACAGGAAGGGCAAAACCGTGGTATGGAGAGGGAGGGGGCCGTCGGCAAAAAAACCAGAAGAATCAAAACAAAACGGCCACCAAAGAAAAACCAAAAGATAGTAATAATAATAACGATTATACAAACGAGCGTAATGGGATTCCCCTGATGTTTTTGAGTGGACAAAGAAAAAAAAAAAACAAACAAGAAAGAAGCCGAGAATACAAGCTGGGATCTGGCCGCGATTGACGCGAGGGAAGGGCAAAAGAAAGCTTGGGGATGGGGACAGCTACAGTACGTAGGTGGGGACTGGGACTGGGTCCTTGGACTGGGTCTTGGGCTTTTGGAATGCTGAGGGATGGATTGCTCGGGAAAAACAAGCAAAAGCCAGGCACAGTATGGAGGCGGAGTCGCGGATTGGGCGGGCTCGGTGGCCGCTGTGCCCCTCCTCAATTCTTGCTGTGGAGGAGTCAAGCCAAGTAAACACCCCTGACGCATGCACCTGGAATCTTGTACCTTTTTTTCGTGTTCCTATGAGAACCTTGCAGTTGTCTTGGCGGTGGTGTGATGTTACTGGTCGGACCTTTTGGGGTTCTTACGGGGTCTCGTTGGGTTTTTGTCCTCTTGTTGCTTTTCCCGGAGCTGAGATACTTTTTATTTTCAGTTCGGCGGCATAATCCAAAATGTGGCTTGTTATTTGGATCAATTAGGTCCATTTAATTGCTGTCAATACCCACGCTACAGAGAACATGGAGGAAGGAGCTGAAGACTAGACTCGCATAGACGGGGCTCGATTGGCTGCAGTGGGCAGGGATATCTGGGGTTTTGTCGAGGAGATAGCTCCAGGGTCACTGAGCAAAGTACCTTGTACCTTGAAAAAGAACGAATTCCCTGGTCAATGGACTACAACCCACAAGAGAAGTAGGTAAATATTCCAAGGCGGTGGTCGTCTCTTCTCTCTAACAAAAAAAGAGAGAGAGAAAGAGAGAGAAAAGAGAAAAGGCTTTACTTAGCACGCTGGTGGGTTGACAAATAGGGTGCCAAGCCAAATCTCCCTGACCACTATGGGCCAATTTGCATGTACATGCGGCCACTCCACGTCTGTCTTGGGAAGCTGGTATTTCTGTGTCATGCACGCCCGCCATTTTGGATATTGGAATTTGATTACTGTACAGTAACAATACAGTATTGCATAGGATCCAATATGAATGAAGTTTCACAGCACATAGTAAGTATGTCTGGTCCATGAGGGGAAGTTAAACCCCCTGGAAACCAAAAACAGCAACCTGCTCACTCTTTCCCATTTTTATTTACTTTTTTGAGGCACATTTTTGCTTATTGGGGGATCTTGTACGAATTTATCATCTAACGGTAATCTATCTATCTTCCTTATTACTAGAACCTAATAAGAGTAATGGTTTGGTAGATCTACAGATCACCGTTAGTCATCGCTTCACGTTACGAGATCATTAACAGGGTACTAGAACTTACTACTGTAGCAGCTAGGGATTTCCATGTGATTGAATGGAGGGTGAATAATTTTCTTTTTCACAATGACGACGAGTTGGACAACTCGACGGGGATCCGATCCCATCAGGTCGGGTTGATCTCCCGATGTGATGCAGCTTAGTAACTGAACCATGTGGGGTGGGACAAAGTGATTAATTGGGCCGACTGGCGAGCGTGCAACCACATACTGTACGGAGCACAGTAGAGCACGAAAGTAACAGTAGGAAACGAAAGTCGCTGGCCCAATACAGGCAAGTCGACTTAATCTGGGCAAAAGGTTAATTCTCCGTAGATCGGGTAACCACAGAAGCGCTGCCAGCGGGTAAAGATGACAAAAATAATTCGGACATGCTTGTAATCTCTCGCTGTTACTGTACTTGTATGTCTTTATCTTCTTACCAGTGAGTAGTGATCAGCTGCAGTACCTTTCCCATTCCTGCTGCTCGGACCCCAAACTCAAAAGCCAAAACAAACACAAAAAAATCGAAATGAGCACCAAATCAAACTTTTTTTTCATCGTGGTACCATGATTTGCACATGCCGCGAACACGTTCAACAACCAACATCAATTAACCGCAATTGTTCAAGGGACCATGCAGCAGAAAGTCACCAGTTCCTTGTCCCAACGGCGGTCGCTGTCATGGTCCTTTTCATTCCATTCAATTATCGTCCAAACCTTGCTCCTCCCGCTGAGCTGCCGATCCATCTATCTCTGGTCTCTGGCGATAAGACATCTCCGAGACCCTCCACCTGCCGGCGGATTTCAAGCACACAACCCTCTGAGCGACAGACCTCAATCTTCCCATCCGGCTGTGCCCGGGCCAGAGCGATGATGCGATGGACGAGCGCCGCAAGTTTGGCTAGAGCGTCACTGTTGGTCGATTCCCATTCGTCGATTTCATCTTTGACGTCCATGATTCGAATGTCGTCGAACAAGCCTCGGTTGTGGAAGGCCAGGATAAACTTTGTGACGCGTGAGACCCAGAGACGCTGCAACTCTGCGCCCTTCATCTCCTCGAGCTGATCTCTCTTTTTGCAGCTGCGGGTCTTGAGGTCAAAAATCAGGTCCTGATTGACCAGTGCACCGGACCTTTGGATCTTGATCACATCCCCCTTGACCTCATTTCCGACCGAGACGCCGGTGCCGCTCATGCTTTGGGCCAAATCATGAACAGAGATGGACGATCTGGTCTGGTTGCCTACCTGATTTTCCGTTCTCCGATTCGGCACCGGCTTGTCACCGCCAGGATGCTGGCCGAGATACCCGTCTCCCTCAAAGCGGACGAGGAACCTAAGGTTTCCAAACCGGTAGCTCACCATTCGCTGGTGTGATTTCGAGCCCCTGACATCGTAATCCCAGGTAGTGTAGTTTTCTGGGAATGAATGACCGAATCCTTGTATGTCCGGGATAAGCTCCGTAGGGGAATTTTCTCTGCGGATCAGGAAAACGCTATCATCTACGACCTGTACAAGCATCCGGAACATTTTGTCCTGGCCTTTGACGAATCGAAGCAGATTACCCATGGTGCTGCCGCAAGCGATAACATCAATGCTGTGCTCCGCGAGGAAATCCGGTGCAGTCTCTAGCGTTGCTAAAATGGCAGGCTCCATGGGATGCTTGGGGAAGCCGGCCGCATTCTGGTCCCGGTACACTTTGCGGGTACTAACGGACCTGCCCCAGCCGTAGTTGCCATTGTCGTCGGGAAGCCTTATAGGCCTCGACAGAGGAGTCCAGCGCGGTGGCCGGCCTGGTTTTTTTTAAAGTTTTAGCCAAGTCAGTAATTATTTGGCGTTGCTCAAGAGCCGCATCGGTGTGGAACTTTTTTTTTTTTTTTTCTTTTTTTCTCTCCCTCACACGTACCGGGCACTGTGATTGTAGGCTCTTGTACTCTCCCTCCACCACTGGCCCAGTTGTACGAGGACACCAGGACGCTGTCTTTGACGACGGCAGATGCCGCCAGATTCTTTGCCGAGTCGGCGAGGTCTTGGACGCGCACCTCCTCGAGCAGTCGACCGAGAGGTGGTGGCGGAGCCTGGATTGCATCGGCGGTTTGATCCGCAACCGGGGGTCTCGACGGACCAGCCCCCAAGGTTTCGGAAGAGCTTCGGCCCGTACGAGCGTCACGGAGATGCCAGGATGACATGTGGCCCGGGGGAGGGGGTTCTTTTCTTTTCGGTTCCTGATAAGGCTACCACGTAATACGTCGCAGGATATACTCAAGCTTTCAGTCCGATTCAAAAGATGACAAAACAAAGTTTCGCAACGTTCCGATGGAGATAGGTTGCTGATAACGACTGCTCGTTGAAAGCCAACGGGGACTTTTGTATTTGCACATGCCAAATGGGTTCGGGTTTCTTGCCTAGATATAGGATTTCCAGTCAGGCCGTCCATGAGATATCTACGGGTATTCGGGGTCTAGGGCGTCCTCTGTTGGTGTCGTTGGTGTGTAGTCTTCTACAGCCTCACTTGAACGTGGACTGATCGCTTCTTCATTGGGCAGCCAAGCAACGCAGGAGGCCTACCAGTGGGACCCAGGCGGCCTCGTAGAGTATGTGATAGACAATGTCGGTTAGACTCTCATTGGGCGGCCGCAGAGGTGATTACGACATTGCATCGCCTTGTCACACAGACACACACTGCATGTCGTCTCAATTCTAGCCCGTGCAAAAGAAGAAGAGAAAAAAAAAAAAAAAAAAAAAAAAAAAAAAAAAAGACTGACCGGTTATCAGAGTTAGGGGTTCTGTTCAGATCGGAGAGGCCCTTCTTGATCGGCCAACACTGCTCACAAACCCTTGGTGTAAATGGTATCACGTGCAATCAGCATATTTAGCATCAGTGAGAGAGAAGACTATCGCACCATGTTGCATGTGCTCAGCATCCCTTGATCCATCTTTAGACCCAGACACGGATCTTACCTTATTCAACCCGAGCCGTATGTACTACTGTATTGCTCAACACACTGGTGTTCTCAACATAGTTCGACATGAGATGAATGACTTGGGAAGCCGAAAGTAGAAGCACTTGTTTCTGATGACAAGCAGTTGGAATAGGATTTGACAGACCCTCCAGTCTACCGGTACTTGTGGGCGTATGGCAAACATGTAGGTGCCTATAAATACATTGACGCAGTTCCTGACTAGAACCTCTATGTTGGACCATTGTCTTATTGTCTTTTTTTTTTTTCTTTTTTCTTTTTCTTCTTTGCGTACCGCCTGAAGCATCAAAAAAAAAATGTCCATCATATCACCAGGCGACTCGACCTTGTCGTTGTCCAGATACTCTCGCCCCAACCCAAGCTTCACGCCACCAAGAGACCTCGAGAAGACGCGCAACCTCCGAAAGCACTACAGGAGCCTGCTGGAGGGAAAGTCCAAGATCAACTACGCCGAAGATGCCATCCTCTTCATCGAAGCTCTCCACTACTACTCCCCGGACCGGTGCGTCGAGTCGCTCGTCAGCAGCCCGCACGGCCTAGACGCGGTGCGGAGCTGCGTCCAGATCGACCTGTCGCCGGGCTTCATCCAGGCCCACTCGCTCGTGCTCGTCAGCTACCTGTCGGACCCGTCCATCGCCGCCCTGGCCGACGGCCACTTCCTCGGGGAGGTCCTGAACGCCATCTTGTCCCCGCCTACGTTCTGGCAGGCTCTGGTCGCCGCCTTCTTCGGCGGCTCTCTGCACGCCGGGAGCCTGCTGCCGTTTGCTTGGCTGGTCTGCGACGTCGCGACCAGCTCCGGCGACGGCGACGGCGACTACAACTACACGTCGGACGTCAGGGCCGTGCTCGAACAGGGCTCTCTGTACACGGCCGCGTCCGCCGACGTTCGATACCTGGCCTTCAAGGCCCACCAGGCGGTCTACCCGCCCAGCAGCACCCCCGGCGTGGCGGAGCAGTTGGTCCGCTCCTCCGGCGAAAGGGCTGCCAGCGACCTGGTCACGAGCCGAGACGTCTCGGGCTGCCCGAGTCCAGAGCGGGTCTTGTTCAACGCGCAGGATGGCGAATCGGAGAGGCGGCCTCAGCTCAACCTGGAGCTGAGCCGGATGAGATGGGAGCGTCAGTCCACATACAGCCAGCAGCTGCGCGAGATCAAGGACCAAGTCGAGCAGGCGCAGCGCGTCATGCGCGAGATCATCGACGAGGAGAGGAACCTGGACGAACTGGCGCAGGAGGTCAACAACCTGAAGAACCTCCAAGATGCCGTCAAACGCAAGCAGGAAATCAAGCTATCGCAAGTCGCCGTGGCTGCTGCCAGCAGGGCGCCTACCCCTCCGCCCGCGGACAGCGAGACCCTCCAGAAGCTCCCGAGCAAGGCCAGGCAGGAGTGGGAGCACCTGAAAAAAGCCGAGGGTGCCCAGAGTGCTGCGCTTGACGACCTGATGGAGATGACCGGGCTCGAGGAAGTCAAGGAAGCTTTCCTGACGATGCAACACATGGTCCACGTAAAGATGCGGCAGAATGTTTCCCTGCAGTGTGAGAGGTGGGGTGCCAGTCTGCTCGGGAATCCAGGAACAGGTTGGTCCATAGAGTCTACCTTTTGACACTGTCTGGGAGGAGGGTTTACATGAAATGCTAACATACAGCTTCTGCTGTCCTGTCTTTTTTTTTTTTTTTTTTTTTTGGTTTCATGCAGGCAAGACAACTGTTGCAAGGCTGTATGGCAAATTCCTCACTTCGGTCGGAGCCATCGCGGGCACCAGATTCGAGGAGACGACGGGGGCCAAGCTCGCCCACCTGGGCGTCTCAGGTTGCCAGTCCCTCATCGCCGACATGCTGGAGTCGGGAGGCGGTGTCCTCTTCGTCGACGAGGCCTATCAGCTCACGTCGGGAAACAACCAGGGCGGCGGCGCCGTGCTGGATTTCCTGCTGGCCGAGATCGAGAACCTGACGGGCAAGATTGTGTTTGTCATTGCCGGTTACGAGGGCGACATGGAGGCCTTCTTTGCGCACAACACGGGCCTCCGGAGCCGGTTCCCGCACCAGCTGCGCTTCTCCGACTACACGGACCAAGAGATTCACTTCATCCTCCAGCACAAGATCGACAAGCGGTTCAGCGGGAAGATGCGGTGCGAGGGCGGGCTCTCGGGGTCCCACTGCCGAACGGTAGCGGAGCGGATCGGGCGCGGGAGGGGAAACCCGGGCTTCGGAAACGCGCGCACTGTGGAGAACGAGGTCGTCAACATCCTCCAGAGGCAGGCCACCCGGCTGGCGAGGGAGAGGAGAGAGGGCCTGAAGCCCGATGACTTGTTTCTCAGCAAGGAGGACCTGCTCGGCGCCGATGCCGCAGGGCCGGCTGCGGATGAGGACGAGGCTGGCCGCAGTGGCGCGAAGCAGGCCGAGCGCGGCCGGCGATCGGGGGAGATGAAGCGGATATACAGCATGCGGGCCGTCAAGGGGGCGCTGCTGTCGCTCGTTGGTGCTGCCGAGAACGAGAAGGCGCCTCCTCACAGAAGGCGGGCATCTTCTCGTTGAGCTTGATACCGGGCAGATAGATAACTGAGGCCAGCAGGTACAGAGAGGGGGCGTGCTTTTTAAAGCTGCTGGCCAACACAGGCTGTAGAAGTGGTCTTGGGGGCTTAAGAAGGGACATCAAGTCAAAGAACTAGAGAGGGGAATTTAGAGCAAAGACCTTTTGTAGAATGGAAGACTGAATTCAAGGATACTGCTTGTGAGTCTTTTTTTTTTTTTTTTTTTAAAAAAAAAAAAAAAAAATCTTTCGGTCATTAATTGGTGGCACATAACCATGGAGTCTAGGGGAGCTGCTAGAGATGCACAATGCCTTCTTATTTGGCCACAATGCAATTCCTACCAGCAGTTTTCCTTGTCTGTTTTTCGGAAACCGCCATGTCATCCCCAGCATTTCCTCCCTGCTAGTCAGTGATGGTCGACATCAACATCAGGGGTGCTCCTGGTGGTATCTTTGACTGGCACTATCTGGCTACCCTCGTTGCATGGCCTTGAGTACACTTGCTGGGCTTATCCGTAGGACGCAGTGATACTCGAAGACTGCTACGCGAACACCAGCAATCTCTGGCATACCTTTGGTCATAAGAGTGTGCAAAGTACCATCCCAATCCTCTCAACTGTTCCAGGACCGGAAACCGGACTCGATGATTGAAACATCACTGTTATCGCCGAGGACTTGACGTGCAACGTGCACAGCGGCATTTGCTGTTCCCGTATCAAGTGTCACTGGTGATGGGTAAGATACAGGGTTCATCGTCTGATGATCAATACTATGGCTAAAAAAAAAAAGAAGAAAACTATCGGAGTTGTTGGGCTAACCTCGAAACCTTTGTACGTAAGCGATGCCGCTTCAGTTTTACCCGAAGCTATTTGTCAGTTCCACATAGCCCAGAAACGCAACTCGTAAGTTGGATTGTTGCCGATTTACTGGTATCAAGGAAACGACCAACGGGAAATTAACTCTTGACTCGGCCTCGTCCATGGAGCTTGTTGTGTCCCAAATGATTCGACATATCAGGCACCGGGAACAAATTGTTTTCAGATGAGTCCGCATGGTTTTTTTTTACTGCGTCAACAAAGATTGTCGTAGGGATTGTGCAGAAGGTCCATTCTTCAACCGCGACTCCGGAAGTTCCCCAGCTGCCTCCGAAATGACATTCTGGATGAAGATTGGACATGAAGCCATGTAAGCCAGGCAGTTGATACTAGAGCAGGTAACGAAAACAAATTGTATGAGACAAGTTTCAGGTCAAAGACTTATACAACTTATCCCAAAAAAAAAAAAAAATACTCATCTTGGCTCTGCTGCCCGGACCGCTCCGTACGGGGTTAGCCACCCGTGTGTCCCGGGCCAACATGGGCACATCTTCCATGCCCTACCATCGAGATTTGTTTTTCTGTGCCTGAAGTGATGAAATGTTTAAAAGGGGGGTTGCTTCCGGCCGGATCTACAGACAAAGACTTGTTAGTCTTGAGCAGTTGCAGACTACATGTTAGTATAGATTCTATAACCTGGCGACATTTGCACCACAAACACCCAACAACGCAGGGGCACATCCAAGAAGAGCTTATCGTGTGGCATGTCAGGCTCTGCAAAGCCAAATCTCGCGATAATGGCTACGTTCAGTATCACTCCCCAAAACTTGCTGCCGGGGTTCGCAGGCAAGAGTACCATGGAGCAGTTCAAATACGGCATGGGATTGATGGGCGTGGGGGTAAGTGTTTCCCGATGAATGATACCTCCCCAAGCTTGGATCGACATCTTTTTGTTACTGACACAAAAGTGGACGGACGGGCTCAGATTGCCGTTTACTGGATCGTCCTGGCCACATACCGGCTTTACTTCCACCCGCTCGCCAAGTTCCCTGGCCCGCCCATCCGAGCCATCACGGGCATGCCGTACCTGTACCAGAGCTACGTCGAAGGCACCTTTGCGCGACGGGTGCGGGCTCTGCACGCCAGGTACGGCAACGTCGTACGCGTGGCGCCCAACCGACTGGCCGTCGACGGCGTGGTGGGGTGGAAGGATGTGCACGCGGTCCGCGCCCCGAATCCCGAGATGCCAAAACTGCCGGGCTACTACGGCCCAGACTCGCACCGGAGCCTCGTGGCCGCGCCCACCCGAGAGGGCCACCAGCGCCACCGGCGGGCGCTCGCCTACGGCTTCAGCAACACGGCCATGCACGAGCAGGAGCCCGTCATCACCTACTACGTCGACATGCTCATTCGCCAGCTGTCCAAGAGGTCCAAGGAGGGCGCCCTCGACATGGCCATGTGGTTCAACTTTCTGAGCTTCGACGTGGTCGGCGACCTGGCCTTTGCGGATTCCTTCAACATCCTAAAGAGAGGCAGGTACCATCCCTGGACGAGCAACCTGATCAAGGGCATCGAGGGCGCGACCCTGAACCGCTTCTTCCTCTTCTCGTCGCCGCTCCTGGCCCCGCTGGCGCTGCTGGACCTGAACGGCACCATCAAGACGTTTTGGGAAAACCGCCGGATCGCCGACTCCAAGACCAAGGCCCGCATCGATCTGGGGCCCGACCCGCCGGTCCAGACCGACCTGATCGGCCGCGACGGCAAGCCGGTCGTGCGCAAGGATTTTGTCGGCTACATGCTGCGCTTCAACCAAAAGGCCAGCCACGAGGCCCTGTCCGAGGTCGAGATGAAGCGGAACGCCAACATCATCATGAACGCCGGCAGCGAGACCACCGCCACCGCCCTGGCCGTGCTGACTTTTATGTTCTCCCTGCCCCAGAACCGCGTCTGGATGGAGCGCGCCACCGAGGAGGTCCGCACCACGTTCAAGAGCGAGGACGACATCAACCTCCACTCCGTGTCCAACCAGCCTCTGCCCATATTGCGTGCCTGCTCCGAGGAGGCGCTTCGCTTCCACCCGCCGGCCCCCGACATGCCTCCGCGTCTTTGCCCTGGTGGTACCGTGGGCGGTTACTATGTTCCCAAGGGGGTGAGTTTTTTTTTTTTTTTTTTTTTTTTTTCTCACTGTCTATGATACCCTTATCTCTTTGCTGGGAGCGGAGATTTGCTAGATATATGCATGGACCAAACAGTAACTAAACTATATGTTTGCTTTTTCTTTTTTGTCATGCCCGCGCGCGTGCGTGTAATAGGCCATCATCCAAGTCTCGCAACTGGCTACATACCACAACCCCGACCACTTTCTAGAATGCGACGACTTCCGGCCGCAGCGGTTCCTACCTCCCGACCACCCGCTGTACGAGAAGCGGTTCGCCAACGACAACTTTGCAGTGTTCAAGCCCTTCAGCTACGGCAACCGAGACTGCATGGGCAAGAACCTGGCCTACATCGAGATGCGCTTCGTCATGTGCCGGATCCTGTTCCGCTTCGACTACCTCGGCCTGGACTACGAGGGCGGCGCCAGCGACCAGTGGCTGAACCAGCACCGTGCCTTTATCGTCTGGAAGAAGCCGCCCTTGATGGTCAATTTCAGGGAGAGGGAGGGTTTGGTGCCCCTCGAGCCTCCCGAGGTCACGGATTAATGATGGATTTGTTACCCTGCCTGGCAGCGGGGGGGTTGAGACTATGGTTTATTGTAGACAGACAGACAGACAGACAGACAGACTGACTGACAGACTGACTGACTGACTCTATTTGTTATCCTGTTTTGAAAAAAAAAAAAAAAAAACTAGGCTTTTTATTTATATTTCGGCACCACGTAATCATCTCTCCACCTGTCTTCAATAATGACCAGCTGCGTCTCTTGTGTCTGCTTAAAGTAGGCGTCCTTGTCCGTGTCCCTAAAGTCTTCTCTATCAATATCCATAAAACCCTCTTTGGCCATGGATCGAGGGACGATCATGAGGGAGCGACCTGCGAATGTCAATACAAGAAAAGAAAAACAAAAGGTGAATATTAAGTTTCAGTCCAATCTTTTGAGAGCAAGGTTATGATATCATCTTACCATCGATGGACCGATCACATGCGATCCGCATCATACAAGCCGCAACGTCCTCCTGTTCGCCGAACATGACCCCTCTGTCCGTCAGAGACTTTTCGTATTCGGGGCTTCGGATCGCACTGCGGATATAGCAGGGAGCGACGTAGTTGATTCGTATGCCCTGCTCCCAGCTGCTACGTCGGACAGTCTTCATAAAACCGAGGAGCCCTTTTTTGTTTGTTTTTTTGTTCAGTGTCAGCCTTGAGACCGAGTAGCCAAGCCCATCAAAAAACTTGTCAAAATCAGATGAATCAAAGGGAGGGACCAACCGTATTTGGTGGCCGTGTATTCCCAATTCGCCGGCGAGTCAATGTAAGCCACCAGGCTCCCCGTGATGATGAAGCAGCGGTCGCGTTCTGCTGACTCGGGCTGCTTCCGGAAGTAGTGCACAGCCAGTTTCCACGTGTACAGGGTCCCTATCAGGTTGACTTGGACAATGTTCAAATCCGGTTTTGCTACGTCGTCGTTTGGATCTAAGCATTTTTGCTGGCTTGTCAGCAAAAATTGGATGACAGCTGAACAAAAAAAAAAAA